>NC_056625.2:187341497-187488997 GCF_002870075.4 Lactuca sativa | reverse complement strand
ATTTTTAGATTTGGTCTCACAAAATTAGAATGGTCTCAAATAATCTATATATATATATATATATATATATATATATATATATATATATATATATATATATATATATATATATATATATATATATATATATATATATATATATATATATATATATATATATATATATATATAGGTTTATAAGATGATTCCTTTTCCTCTTGAAAAACGTTGATATTACTCTCTTTTTTTTCTTTTTGCTTTCGTGACGCACGATTCGTCGTCTTTTTTACTCATTCCTTTCCTTTTCATCAAGACAACTTCTAGTGGAGTTGGAACACAATACATCATTTCCACTTTATTTTCTTTACTGTTTTATATTTTATTTGATGTTTCCTTGTTGGGCATGGGAATTGAATGAATGAAGAAGAAAACATGTAGCATTTTTATTAAGAATACTTGAGGTGATAAGTTTGATTTATTAGACGGCCTGTATATATTAGACTCTCTATCAACGTGTACCGTATAGATCTTTTAATTTTTATTTTAAAAAAATAATAATAAATCTATTCTAATATATAATATTTTTTGCTACTTGTTAAACTCTCATTCAATTTGTTAAATGTCATTTTATGGTTATTTTGAAGTATTTTTTATTCCACATATTATTTTATGGTTTTTTCTATTTTATTAATTTCAAATAGTATTTAAATGCAGTAATAATTAGATATTATTTTCCTTAATAAACTTTTCTTTTAATTTCAAAACTACTAAATTAAAGTTTTATTAATTTTTTTATTTATTTATCTAAATTATTTGTTTGAATATATATAGAAAAAAACACTTTAATTTTTATTACTCAATATTTTTCTAATTTTTCTTATAAATTCAAACTTCTCAAATGTTTAGAATTTTATATTTAGTTTTTTCTTTTAAATAAACATATTTAATACATGGGTCTCAGTAAAGAAATAAAGAAAACTTGGTTTTGAAGCAGAAGTTTTTAGCTTATATTTTTAAACAAAAAGTTTGTAATCCAAAAACTAATTTAAGTAGCTATTGGAATTTTAGTTTTTGGTTTTTATCTATTTAAAAGCTTAACATTTATTCTTGTCTAACCCCTTTGCACAAATAATAACTACAACTTACAAATTTCAGTTACGGATTTGTTTTGACAAACATGCTTTGTAAAAGATCTTTTGAATTTTATAAATGTTACCGGATTAGATATGATTTTATAAAATATATTATGAGAATATGAGAATAGTAATATAAATTTTTTAATAATTTGGAAGTTGCAAGTATTAAAATATATTTTAGACATCATTCAACATGTTTGAGTCAGTCGACGATATGTTATAAATAAAACGTAACTAAAATAAACTCATTTATAAATAAATTCGACCAAATTTCTACATCTAATTTGATTAATGGATATTAGCTGTAGGTATTGGATCCAAATTCAACTATTAACGAATCCTAGTAACACGCCAATGGGTTCGGTCAGTCATGGCGGACCCGTCTTGGGCCCATGGCAAAAACAAGGAGGTAAAACTCAAACTATATGATTACAGGATTTAGTCAATATTGTTTTATATCATAACTTTCTTCATGAAAGTAAGATTGAAAAAGACATACGTCGATTTCGATAGAGCAATCCTAGATAAGTACCGAATGATATTTATTAATAAAGATTGACAAAAAGAAAATCATATTTACAGCTGTTTTTGATTTCGATAGAATGATCGACTAAATTTAGAGTTAATATAATTTGTAGAACGAATGAGAAGGCAACGAGCCAAGTATTAATGATTCACAATCGAAGTATTAATGATTCATTTCCTACCGGAAATCTTTTCGCAATTTTACTTTGACTTTGTTCGCTATATCTATGTTCCGTTTTTTGGAGGGGAAATGATTTATTAGGGTAATTAACTATTGTCCTTGTACTCAATTGGTCATTTTTTTTTTTGTATCTCATTTACCATTGAACATGTTGTAGGTGTTCACTGAAACCATTGAAACCGACTATTGAAGGTTTCCGACAATTTCTTATCTCCGACGACTATCCGGTCGTCTTCTCCCACGAGCCTCCGGCAAAAATGAGTTTTTCCGGCGGACGTTTCTCGACTGTCATCCAAGCGGCATCCACCGCCAGTATTGCTGCTTAGCTTTCTCCACCCTCCCCTCTCTCCCTCCTGTCGATTTACTACCAGAAAAAGGAAGAAGAGACGCAGGCAGCAAGCCACCTGCCACCTTCTCCTACCATCACCGGAACCCACCTGCCACCTCCCTTTTACCGTCGGTAAACCACCATTACCACCTCCTGCTGCTTGCTGTTGCTATAAGTCATCAAACCAAGACCCAAAGATCCGTCGAAAATCTCATTTTTGCTGAAGGCTTGCCAGAGAAGATGACCGGAGAGTCGTCGGAGATAAGAAATTGCTAGAAACCTTCAATAGTCGGTTTCAATGGTTTCTGTGAACACCTACAACAAGTTCAATGGTAAATGAGATACAAAAAAAAAAAGGAAAGTGACCAATTGAGTACAAGGGCAATAGTTAATTACCCTAATAAGCTAGCTGAAAAATGAAAATTTATCTGCAAGTTAAAAAGCTATGCTTGGCGGATTATCTGCAAGTTAAAAATTTATCCCCTTTTCTGGAATGTATAATGTATTTTCCCGAAACTAAAGATATGCTTGGCGGATTATCTGCAAGTTAAAAAGCTAGCTGAAAAATGAAAATTTACCTAATAAAAATGTTGTTTGGTAAAACTAGTTGATTAGTTTGCGAAAATATATATAATGATATAAAAATGCATGTAGAAGATTAAGCTTTTTTTATAGTTAATAAAGGGTATATTTAGATGAATTAAAAAATAAATAAATAACTCAATAAGCTAGTTGAAACGTATTATAAATAATTTTCTAAAAATTAAGCCTATAAGCTATTTTTGTCAAAATGACAACATAAAAAAAACTCTAATAAACTAGTTTTGTCATGCAAAACATATTCCAATAAATTATTTAAGACATTTGTTTTTTTATTTTTTTTTCTTTGAAGTAAGGTGTGAAGACCCGATAAAAAAAATGGGAAGTTAGAACTTAAATTTGAGAAGTTGTATTAGGCTTTGCAATTTTGCATGATTTGTGGACGTAGGGGAGAAGTTATGTGTAAATTGATAGAACCCTCCCTCTTTATCACACCCTTTCATCACTAGAAAAAAAATTTCGCACCTTCATATTTCGAAGAACTAACAATGAAAGACGAAGTTGTAATAGGAGGTATCGATCAATGTTGGTAATATCTTCGTCTTACTTGTTAATATTGTCCAATGGTGGAGCCAGTAAGAAGACAACCGAATATTGAGTCCCTCCAACTTTTTTACATGTTTAATATTAGTATCTCTAAATATTATTAAAAGAGACACCTTATCACATCCTTTTAAACAATCTGAACCATTGACTGTATTTCAATCTTATGTTTTTATCCTTAAATCAAATTGTTGTTGGGTCAAAATATGGTTTATACTTTACTTTTCTGGGCGGTTGTATATTTCTGTAATATTTATGAATTTATGGTCTAGTTTACGGCCGTAAACACCTTACGGCCGTAAACTCATTTACGGCCCATTTGTTTCCGGCACATATTCCAAGTATAAATAGAGGTGTTAGGGTGAGGAGTAGTGATTGATGAACCCTAGAGAGTTTACGGCCAGAGAGAAACATGAGCGTTTGTGTGTGAAATCTATTGTAAGGAATTTCATTCATATCATCAATACAATCAAGATTCTTAATATTCTTCTTCTCCTTCTCTTCTATTTGATCTGACATCATCCGTTTGATTGGGATTCCGCACCATCAAACGGATCTGAATGATACACAGGCAAATTAGGGACTTACAATTGGTATCTGAGCATGGTTGTATCAGTCAAAAAGATTTTTTGTTTCGTCTGGAATCTGAATAATTGGTGTTTTCGGTCCAAGCTTACGGCCGTAAACACCGAGTTCTTGGGCCGTAAACCTATTTTGGAGCATTATTTGATCTTATTTTCGAAATATTTTTGCGTTTTTGGATAGATCTCGCAAAAATAAAGGGGGTTTGTTCTTCGTGTTTTTCATAAAAAAAAGGTTTTTAATCGAGTTTTGGAGCTTCAAAGTCGAAAAATCGGTGTTTTTCACGTAATCGTTGAAGGGTTCACGGCCGAAGCTTACCGCCGGAAACAGTTCACGGTTAGGCGACTTACGGCTCGGCTCGGTGGAAGACGGCTCGGCTCAGCAGCCAGCTTGCATCAGCGCTTGATCAAAAATAGAAGCGGATTTGGGGTTGCCGGGGTTCGAACCCGGGACCTCTAATTCACAAGGCAGCACATTTAACCAACTCAGCCGAGAAATCCCTTGTTATCTAGCTTCGAATTTTTGAACTTAACCATCACTGTCGATTCCAACTTTCATTTTTTAACACTTTTAACCCCAAAACTAAATTCCTTTTAATTTTAAATTTCTTTTTCATCCAAAATAAAAAATAATAATAGATAAATATAAAATAAATTAAAATTAATAAATAAAATTATATTTTAATTTTTTACTTTTATTTTTAACTTTTGACCTTAAATTTTGACTTTGACTTTTTCGTTTAATTTTTTTTAAATTTTCAAATTTAACTTTTCGGTTTGATTTTCTAGTTTATTTTTATTTTTATTTTTATTTTGTTTGACTTTTTTCAAGGTTGACTTTTTTATGTTTGACTTTTGAGTTTGGTTTTTTTTATTTGACTTTTAAGTTTTATGTTAGCTTCTAGTTGTGTTTTTTAATTGATTTTAAGGTCTACAAGGAACTTGAAAACATGAAAGAGAGTCGTCAGGATATGTTAAGACAAAATTTCAACATTTTTGATTATATCCCTGGAGAAACCCTCGAAACTCAGTTGCAGCGATTTACCACACTTACTACTAAGATGAATATAGCTGGGATCTTCTTGTCTAAATCTAAAATAAACAAAAGGCTATTGAATTCACTTCCAAAATCATGGGATATGAATGTAGCTGTCATCAAGAAGACAAAAGATCTCAATCGTCTTAGTATTGCTGAAGTAATTGAAGAGCTTGACGCTTTAAAGAGTTCTGTAAACCTTCCGGTCAATGAAGTGTCGTGTTCTCATTCATGTGAAGTTTATGTTCTCAATCATGTGAAGATACGATTAAATTTCTTCGGGAACAAATTGATTTATTAAAAGGGGAAGTTGAGGACCTGAGATATAAAGGATATTAACTCAGGAAAGGACAAAAACCCATGAAGGCTGAGTTAGAAGCAAAAACCAAGGACTTTAGGAAACTTCAGGAAGAGTATAGCAACAAGTGTGAAAATTATGATTATGTTAAGAGACAACTTGTTGCTGTAACTGAAGAACTTGACGCTTTAAAAATCAAGTGTGGAAAAACTGATGTCAGTTTCAAAAATTATATTGCGTCAAGTCAGACAGTCGAGTCCTTATATGAAACCCAGTTAACATTCAAAGAAAATCAAAACAAGGGTCTAGGGTATGATAGTGTTCATCCTCCTTATAATCATAACTACACATCCATACCTATGACACAGGACGAAACTGACAGGGAGCCACATCTTCGATATGGCAAACGAGCTGGATTTGTGTCAGGAGGAGTTATTAATGTTGAAAATACTGATGCTTTTGTTACATGTGCATGTAAAGTAGCAGAGGATGAGAACAGGGAGAAAACTATTGAACAAACCGATGACTCCTTGAACTCTGAATCTGTTGCTTCGAACTCAACTGCTTCTGATCAACCTGCAGTTGAAAAATACAGGCCACCAATTCCAACGCAACAGAGTTCTTGTGGCAAGTGTGCATGTGGGAACATCAAGAAACGAGGCAAGGATACGCCACCAGGGGCAGGAATAGATAACTTCACAGTGAAGAAAAAGATTTGCTTTCACTGTGGAACACCTGGACACATTGCCAGAAATTGTCCTAATCGCGCATATGTTCCCTACTATGCACAAGGCTGGTAGAACGCGCCAAGAGGGAGATTTTTCAAACGAAATCCCTTAAAGTCACGTTCAGACCATGATAACTGGAACGCACAGAAGGCCAAGAATCAAACTCACAAGGCCAGGCATCCGAATCCCAAAGGCAAGAAGGAAATGTCAGCCAACAAGCCCAGTTCAAGAGATGCTCCTGTGAAGCCAAGATCGGTTAGGTCAAAGTCATCTCGGCAGTCGGCTTCAAGTTCCAAATCAAGTACTGAGCCATCCATAGGATCGAAAAAGAAATGGGTTAAACCCAACTACAAATAGGTTCCAAAGGCTCAATCTCCCAAATCAACTAACGATTCTAATATTTCTATGTCTTCTGTTTGTGATAAACAGGACATGTCATAGGAGAGAGTAACGTGCAAGGATGACAGAGGTCGACCTAGTTTTAAAATGGATTGGGTTCCAAAGACCAACTAATCCCGCTCTGTATCGGAGCAGTTATGGAGGCATATCATCAGACTTCGGTTTGTTGGTAGTGACTGCTCCTGGCATATGATTGGGGACATCTCTCAACTGTACAACACTCAGAACATTATTTGAGAGTATGTGTCCTTTTGCGGGAAAGGAAGAAAGGAAGAGATCACAAATGGGGTTAGTACTTAACGACGTAAAGAATTTTTGGATCTGTTTTGAGATTATGCTTGATGTTCTCAGACCTTCTAAATGCAGATTCAATCGGTGAATTACGGTTTGCGTTTTCTTCTCTATACTCCTGTGTTTTTCTTAAGCTGATTCGCTTTAAAGACTAATTTTTGTTTTAGGATAGTTTAAATTTGCGCATTTACTTTCGTTTCTCTCCTATGCACAAATTTAGGGGGAGAAATAAAAACAAAACAAAAATTAGAAAATTTAAAAAATCCAAAAACATAGAAAATAAAAAATAAAAAATATATTGGTTATGAAATGTGTTTGAGGGAGATGTTTTGGGAAGTGATATTATCAAGTGATAACAGGCAACCTGAGTCTGCGTAACGTACCCAAAGTTGAAGGGTCTATGCTCTGGTTTGATGCGTCGGTAGGCACGAAAAATTTTAAATGGACTTGACTATGGAGATTTGAACTTAGGAAATTTATAGACTTGACAAATCTTGACCTAGTTAGATACGTTCAGCCTGACAATACGACGCTCGGATAGGTTGAGCAGGGAGATATATATATGGGAATCTACTCGTCACATTAATTGAACACGTACTTGGAACCGTGGTTTAACTTTTCCTCGATGTGCGGATTCTGTCCTTAATTCCGGTTGGATGGGGCGACTGGTAAATTCCGATAAATTAAGTCTGTAGAATATTATTTTCTTTCTTTCCGTCTGTTAGTCATATGTTGTCTCCTTTGCGTGACTTCCAATCCGACCTGGTACACAACATATGCAACTCTATTTCTCTGCAGGCTATATATATGTGTGAAATACTTCTTATCTGTTAGCCATATGTTGTCTCCTTTGTGCGACTTCTAATCCGACCTGGTACACAGCATATGCAACCTTCTTCTTCTCAACCCCTCTGAAGTAGTTAGCAATAGAATTTTGAATCTCTTCTCTCTCTGAATGGTTGTCTGCTCACCCGGTGTAAGGAGTACTCTGGAAGTTCTTGATGGCTGGGGCATATCAGGAAGCGGGAAACACGTTCTAGTACACTTAAAAATTGAACACATACAGATTGTCTATAGATCTTGCTGCTCGATTTAGGTGGACAACAATATCCCTGGTCGTCGTCAGATGAATGGACCTTAAGATATAGTATCTAAGAAATTAGGATCAGATATAAATTTTAGGTTTTTAAGTTCACCTGTCTTGTAACAAATAGTATGTCCTAAATTTGTCACAATTTTTCGTGTTTAAGTGGACAACAATACCGACGATTGACCAGACAAATATGTGAATATGAAAGGTACCGACAAGTGGATAAAGGCTGTCTAAAAACTTTGATCCCAAATCTCTCTTAAAGTTAGATATCATTTTTAATTTTGTTAAATTTGTCATAGTTTCTTATAATTTAAATATTAGGGAAGAATTAAAAAATAAAAATAATGAAAAAAAAATCAGAAAAATTCAAAAATCAAAGAAAAATATAAAAAAATTAAAAATCCAAAAATAGTGTTATTTCTGTTTTATTTCTTGTTCAGAAAAATCAAAAATCCAAAAATATTTTTGTTTTTATTTTAATTTTTGTGCTAAGTTTTCTTTTAGTTTTGTTTTTCTCTTGAAAAGTGATTTCAGGTATAGATAAGACTCATAAAGTTTGTGTTGAAGATTTCTGAGCCAAAGCCTCGTCCGTGAGCATCGAAGAATTCTCATTCGAAGGAGCAAGAAATGAAGATCATTCTTTCAACATTCAATCCTTCAACCCCAGAAGCAAGGTGAAGCAGAAATTGAAGATTATGTGACGGATTGCATTGAAGCCTCTTCAATCAGTCTGCTGCTATCGTTGTACCTACTGAAATGATCTAGAAGATTTGTTCTCTCTGATGTTCTCTCTGAAGATTCTCAAGCTGAAAGCGCCATCTTTCAAGAATCAGTACAAGAAGCCTCCTCACCCAATGTGCGTTCAATGCCAAATTCTGAAGAAAACCTCAAGTGCTCAAGATGAAGTCATTCATTGAAGATTCATATGTTCATCCTAATGCTGTGAAGAAATCGAAGGTTAATGCTGAAGCCAAGTTCCCAATGAAGATTATCAAGAAAGTCAGTTACTTTTTAGGGGGAGCTTGTTGGGTCAATTAAGAAAAGAAAGCTATAAACCAAGGGGGAGATTGTTGGGTCAAAATATGGTTTATACTTTACTTTTCTGGGCAGTTGTATTTTTCTGTAATATTTATGAATTTATGGTTTAGTTACGGCTGAGTTTACGGCCGTAAACACCTTACGGCCGTAAACTCATTTACGGCCCATTTGTTTCCGGCCCATATTCCAAGTATAAATAGAGGTGTTAGGGTGAGGAGTAGTGATTGATGAACCATAGAGAGTTTACAGCTAGAGAGAAACAGGAGCGTTTGTGTGTGATAATCTATTGTAAGGAATTTCATTCATATCATCAATACAATCAAGATTCTTAATATTCTTCTTCTCCTTCTCTTCTATTTGATCTGACATCATCCGTTTGATTGGGATTCCGCACCATCAAACGGATTTGACTGATACACAGGCAAATTAGGGACTTACAATTGCTGACATCATCTTCCCCAAATGGAATGTATTTAATTCCAATAAAAACTTTTCAATTGTCAAACAAAATTAACTTACATCCGTTGAAATGGAATGTATATATTCTAATAAAATCTTTCAATATTTTAAATCTTAAATTTCCGGTTATAAAGATTTTAATATGGTCAGCTTTAAAAACATATTAGTAACAAACAATTTCAATTAAGGCATTAATATCAACTATTAATATAAATTTGTTTATATTAGTAAACCATTAATATAAAAAAATATATTTTTATTAGGAAACCATTAATACCAAAAAATCATATTAAAATTATCACATGCATATACTATTCATTATTGAATTTGCGACTCACACTTATTTTCACTCGTTTCTTTTCTTCAAACATTCTCTTACAACATCATTTTTATTGTTTATAACTTCCATCATCATTCTTCGCTTCAAAGATTCGTTGTTATGCACCTTCTTTTGTTTTTTATATTTTTTTCAATTATTTTTTTGTTCCTATATCAAATATATGTATTCATATATTTCAATTTTCTTTGTCACAAATTACATGAAATCGGTTAACTATTTTTCTGAAACTTTTCAAATAAACAGGAAAAGATATTACACATCTTTAACAAAACAAAAATTAACTATCTTTGGAATTGACACTAATTAGGAAAATATTATTTTTATATATTAGAGATGATTATGATTTTTAATATTATTATGTCATAAGAATCCGGTTAACTTTGGTATGATTTTAAAATATTTTGGTATGATCCTATTACACTTTTAGGTTGATTTAATAGGAAATAATATATAATCTATTTATGCATCATTTGAAATTAAGTATGGAAACAATTTTGTTGACAGCTATGGTGGATCCTTATAATTTTTTGACTTTTCAGGATTTGATAGCCAGGAATCGACACTCATATTGCATTTGGTAAAATTTTATTTTAACGCTCTACCTTATCTAAACGTAAATATTTATTTTATTACACATCTATAATACAACAATCATTTTTTTGTTCCAGATTTTCTTAGTCGGGTTGTGTCGACTAATCTCATGAAAGTGACTATTGAAAATTCAAAGGAGAAACGATTGATGAGCCTGGTTGATCAGGATATAAGTTAAGTATATGTGTTATGTGTTTAAAAAATTTTATTTTCTAAAGTATTTTTCTACATGATACCATAAAACATGTTGTTTGCATGAAAATGTCATGTTCATCTACACTTCAATATACATGTTTATTTTAGCATTACTTAAAACATTTCGAATCCACTAATTATAGAATTTACCTTTATTCATACAGGAAATTGTTGATCATTATCAAATGGTCCATTTATGATCTTCTCACTAACAAATTGGTCAAATGTGGTTAGAGCACTTTCAAACATTTTTTTTATCACGTGTCTTCATACTTTTAAGTTTTAGATTTTCATCTTCAAATTCCATTTTTTAGTTACATACATTGAAATTATTATTTTTTTTGTTTAACATAACAACCTACTTTGTTTTATCTTTATATAGTAACAATAAATTTTATAAATTTACATAACAATATACATATTTCGAATTTTGTCATAGTATTATACTTTACAAAATACAATTCCCTCCAAAATAATTTTCGTCGGTAATTTCATCCATAATTTCATCCAATTTAAATTTGTATTTTCTTTATATAAATCTTTTTAATGATCCCGATTTTTTCCCTCTAAAAGTATATCAAACATTTATGTCTTAGATAATGTTGTCACATTATAATTATTATTTTCCAAAATATATTCGTTTAATGAGGAATTTAATTTAGTGAATGAAGTAAATGTTAATTCAAACTAGATATATATTCCATAATTATTACACGAGTTTATTAAAAAAAGTATCAAGAGGTAAACATTAAGCATTTTTAAAACAAAATTTCAGAATACATACAAACGATAATGTTGTACAATGAAATATAAAATTGAATAGACTAAAAAAAACTATTAATACAGCAAATCTTGAAAATAATATAGTTATGAAAAATTATAAAGTAAGATAAAAATTATAATATATTAGGAGATTTGTGAGTACAATTAGTAAAAACACTGCAATTATTAGAAAAAATAAGATCGTTAAGATCAGTAAAAATGCAATATATAAACTAAATCATCACAATAGTAATGAAATGCCATTATTTGATATTTCATATCATTGAAAGATATACTAAATTATATTGATGATATACGAAAATTATTCAAAGTTGCGCCATGACTAATGCAAAGTTCTTGCGAACACCAAATAAATAAGAACAAACATAAAAGCTAGCAGTTATATTCATAATGAATTTAAAATAAACCAATCATGATTTAGAAAAAAATTTCTATTGATGAGATACTAAAATTAAATCCATATAACATTTAACATTCCATAAATTATACTCTATGACTTTATTTGAATAAATGAAATAGTTGTTAATATTTAATGTAGGTTGTCAATATAGATTCAAATTAAGTAACCTTATTATGGAATGAATGTCTAATTATAATACTTATGCTTATATAACAATATCATAACCATATGTGATGAAGAAGATCATTCAACTAATAAAACAAAAAATATTGTATACAAAAAGGTTCTTCAACGATTATAGATATTTATCGATTTCAATGTATCTTCTACACATTTCAGTAATACCAATAACCATAATTGTTTTTATAATTATTATGCAATATTTGCAGACATTTATATGCTTTTTAGACGTTCCTTATGTTTAACGCGAGTTATAATCTAGATATACGTAATAAAATCTATGATTACTTTTAACGCCCATGATATAAAATAAAACCCAAAGCCCCTTCCATATATTTCAATTTTCGGAAGTCGTTTTTTTTATTTAATTATGGGTGTTGACATTGCAACATGCACCACCAATTCATTTTTTATTTTCCAATCAATAATAGCATATTTAATATTATAATTTATAATTCTATTATGATTGATAATTTGTTTTTTATAATCACAATTATGAACAATAAAATATCATTATTTTTTTTTCAAACGAAAAAGATGTTAATGAACCACAATTGCATCGTATTAGATAATATTATGCAAGGTGTTAATAATATAGCTCACAACCTTCAATATACGCTCACAACCTTCAATGAATAATAATATCGACAAGTCAATTATTTTAATGATATATCAAATTAGAAAAGGTAAAATTAGATTATTTGATTTGTGCTCTGGAAGCATGACATTTAATCTTAAACTATCTTAATCATCAATCTCTTTTTTATTGTCTTATTACGTTGTAAGCCCCTTTATTTCTAAATTCAGGTTCCGCCTCTAATATTGTCTCAATGGTAATCTACGTTTATATTGTTTGCTAGTGTTGGAATTCATAGTTCGGCCATTGATAAAGAAGTAGAGTGATTAAGAATAATTAAAAATGTTCCTTTAAATATTTGAGAAAAATGAAATATGTGAATGGATGTTGAATGTTGTGTTTGTGTCAGATAAAGAAGAAGAAACTATGTCTAAATTAGGTTAAAACACACATGTTGAAATGTTGTTTTAATACACAAAATGGATTGGATTGTCTAAGAAAAATGCAGAAGCCCATTTGGTGTTGTGGGTTTTGGTCCTTTTGGATAGGTCGGCCTTTTGGGTTTGTATAGATAGAAAGTTTTATAAAATTTGTTAAAATATTATTTTGGATGAAATGATTCAAGTCCAGGAGCCGACTAATCTTTTGATCACGATTAACTTAATTTTTTTAAACATTAACGTCATATTAACGATTAAATCTGTTATCTATTATTCATTATCAAAAATAAAAATCTAAAATCTTTCTGTTACTTGTCATTTTTTCATAATTTATACTTTTATTATATTTTTCTTTGAAACAGCAAATCCTACCTAATAAAAGAAAATAATTTTGTCAAATGTCATCACCTTATTCAAAATATGTTATATGACATTTTTCTATTTTTTCAATTTCATTTAATTTCGTTTGGCAAATTGTGGTTTTTTTTTTTTATTTTTTTTATTAATCTAAAAACATAATATATTTACTGCATTTTAAAGAAATTTAAAGAAAATTGAATATCTCCTTAAAGTGTCCCGTAATTTGTTAATGAATGTATTAAATTCAAATAAATTTTCATAATTTTTGGCAATCCCTTTAAAATTCACGATAATCTGCAGAAATGTTTCAAATATCGGTTCATTCACAGTTTTCTTGATATCATTTCCAAATTCATTTTTGTAAATTATGTATAGCTACAATCTCATTCATATGTCTCATTTTATTGAGAGATTGAGTTTACATCATCACAGTCCAATACGCTAACATCTACTACATCAGGTTAGTAAAATTTTTTGTTTTAATGATTAGTTCTTTTGTAAATCATCTGATTCTTTTTTATGTGAACATTTATTGTATTCCTCTTATCTTTTCCATGCTTTGGTCGAATTTTCCTCTTATTCTAATGTTCCAACCCTTGCTCATGTTAGAGTGTATATGTACTATTCGATTAAATGCCTCAACGAAGTTCATTTTTTCTATCACTTTTAATATTTGATTTCGTTGCATTTTCCTGCTTGGTCATGTTTATTCTATTGTTTTTGTTACCTATTTTGGTTGCTTAATGGATTGTATGTTATCGGACATGAATGGATGTCGCTTATTTTGTGTCTATTCTAAACAATACAAGGGCGTATTGATCAATTTGCTATAAATTTAACATGCGTATCATTATATGTTCTTTTCTTTCTGTCTATTTTTGATCGTTGCACTCATTGATGTTATTTCTATATATACAAGTAGACAAACATAATCATCATTGTATGGTTGCATTCATTGTATGATTGTGACAAGTGAACTGAAATAATTACCTTACTTTAAAGAGGATAATATGAAAGTTTGATGTTATTTCAAATTGTGAATATGTGTATTATTGGTAATTTCATAAGAAATAATCTTTCAAGTTTTTGCTAATGTTGTCATGTTTTTATTGGCAAACTGAAATATCAATTGTAAAATGGATTTGATAATTGAATTGTCCCTTTTTGTTTATGTTCCATGTTTTGCATGTTGTTGTTCATTTTGTACCTATAAAATTCAAGTATAGATGGACTTTTTCTCTTTTTAAACTTTGATAATTCTGTTTAAAAAAATTATAGTTCATGGTGACCCTTTTTGTGGTTGAGGTGATGAAAAACCTTTTGATAATGGTGTCTCACTATTATTACATTGTCCTGTCTCTTTATAAAACTTCACTTGAGAATTCACTATTAAGAACACTTGTAAAGGTATAGTATTATCCACTAAATATGTATATGTTGGCTAAGCTCAAAAACATAATACAAAATGAGTATAATGACTTGCTTTTTTTTCATTTTATTCATAACCATAAAAAAAAACCTTTTTGCTATGTCTCATGCGATGTACTCTGATTTCTTTTTTAATGTTGGAAGTTATCTTGATTTACTTATTTTCATTAATACATTTCCGCTCAGATTAATGGAAAACACCAATATTACCGTAAGCATCACATTTTATAACATTTTACCTACATTAAGTCCATAAACACTGCGGGTGTATTTGTTAGTCCGAAGGGCATTACTACAAACTCGTAGTGACCATAATGAGTTCAGAATGTTATTTTGGGAACATCATTCTCATGGACTCGTAGCTGGTGATACCCCGATCTTAGGTCAATCTTTGAAAAGTAGCTCGCTCCTTGGAGTTGATCGAACAGGTCGTCTATTCGCGGTAGAGGGTATCGGTTCTTAATGGTGAGCTTGTTTAGTTCGCAATAATCTATGCACATACGGAAAGATCCGTCCTTCTTCTTCACGAACAGAACCGGTGCTCTCCAAGGTGAGAAGCTCGGTCGGATGAATCCCTTACCGAGCAGTTCGTTTAGTTGGCTGGATAATTTGTGCATCTCTGCTGGTGCTAGATGATACATGGATTTGGTTACGAAGGTAGCTCCAAGAATCAAGTCGATTCAAAACTCGACTTGGCATTCAGGAGGAACTCCCGGAAGATCTTCGGGAAAGATGTCGGGAAAATTACAGACTTCGAGAATGCTCTCGATGTCTTTTACTTCTTGCTTCTCATTTACTACATGTGCTAAGAATGCGTGGCACTCCTCGCATATGTATTTTTGGGCTTTGACGCAAGAGATGATGTGAAGGTTCGTATTGGGTTTGTCGCCATAAATGATGAGGGTTTCGCCACTTGGCCTTTTCGTAGCATAGGATATCAGTACGGTAAGGACTTAACCAATCCATGCTGATGATGATGTCAAAGCTTTTTATTGAGACCGAAATAAGGTCGATTTGAAAAGAATAGTCATTTAGAGTGAGAGTACATCCTATGTATATGTCGTTAGTGCTTTCTGTTTTCCCATTTGTCATCTTGACGGTGAATGTTTCATTTAGTGGTTGTGGTTTTTGTTTGAGTAGATGCTTAAATTTATGGCTCACGATGTAACGACGTAAATTTTCAAACAATTTACCTCATTTTAAAAACATAATATAAATCATTTCATAGTTCTCAGATCACATATGTCTCAAATGTCAACAAATAAAACACAAATCCCAGAATCATAAAAACAATCTCTCGCCAGTGTGTATAATCATGCGGTGCCTTGCCGCGATCCTCGGAACTACCTGAAACACATAACACATACACGGTAAGCATAAAGCTTAGTGAGTTCCCCAAAATACCACATACAACACAATTGTCACTCGAGGCTATACTCTGTAGGACCCTCCGGTCGATGTGTCTCGGTGGGACCCTCCGATCCCACAACTCAGTAACTCAATACAATACACAACAAGTATATAACAGAATAATAACAGGATATCTCAATACGCAACACATACACATAAGACCCTCTGGTCACACATAAATTACCACTCAAGGTAATTATAGTGAGAAGACTCACCTAGTAAGCTAGCAAAAGAAACCTCAGACTCAGAAATCTCGAACTCTACCCACCGGTCTAGCCTCCGCCTAACACATAATAATTATCTCTAATTAATATCAACTCCTAAGAACTAGACTAACCCTTTTACACTCACAGAAGGGTGAAAAGACCATTTTACCCCTCCATAGGCTTAATAGTCCTCAATTTTGACCAAACCCTAAAAGTCAACAGCAGGGAGTACGATGCGCGTACCACTTTCTTACGCTGGGCGTACTCGGCTGCTACACAGAATCGGGGGTGCTCGACCCTTACGCTGCACGTACTGGGGTTACGCCCAGCGTATGCCCCAGTTTCACACTCCTCATGATTTTGGTCTTAATCAGTTAAGACATGGGCTCATATTTTAGATCTGGTCACTCTAATGTCTCTTAATCCATAAAGTCAGTGACTTTAAGCCTTTGCATGGCTGAAAAGGTCACCAACACTCAAAACACACAACCCCTTTCCTTAAGAAGCTCACAACTCATGCATGGCTCACTCCTAACGTCCAAGATTGGATTTTTATGACTCTATGTCACAATATACACTGAAAAAGGGTAGATCAAGGTCCTTGGAGCTCATTTACTCCTAAATACACCAAATGAAAGAAACAAAGCGAAGGATAAGAAAGCTTGAAGCTTTATACCTCAATAAGAAGCTTCCCACTCTGATTTGCTCGGATCTAGAAGCTTAGACTCCAAATCCTTCTTCTTCAAGACCTTCTCTTCTCTTCAAAATCACACAAACACTCTCAAGGCTCAAACACACACACACACACAAGCTTTAGAACGAGGGTTATGGAACTCTTAGGGTTTTCTCTATGGGAATGGTGTCCAGAAATTAGGCCATCATATCCGTTATATAGGGGATTAACCCAAATTAGGGTTGGACTCTGCGGGTACCCCCAGCGTACTAAGTGGCCTCCGCGTCACATGCACGCTAACAAGTACGCTAAGTGTACACCTCAAGTACACCCCGCGTACTCGTTTTTACTTTTTTTATAACAAGGGCTAAAATAGACAATATCTTAATATGTCAAGGTTCTCGAAGTATACCTGGAGTTGGGATGTTACAATTCTCCCCCACTAGAATTAGACTTCGCCCTTGAAGTCATGCTCCTCAAATAGTTATGAATGCTGCTCTCGTATCTCGGACTCAGGCTCCCAAGTCATCCCGGACCCTTTCTGATGTTGCCACTGCACCTGAACCAGGGGCACCGCTTTGTTTCTCAAAAACTTTACCTTTCGATCCATAATCACGATTGGTCTCTCAATATAATTTAGACTCGCATCCACCTGAATATCCTCTAAGAGTACCACTGCCGTCTCATCGGCTACACACTTTCTCAATTGGGACACGTGAAAAGTATCATGGATCTGGCTCAACTCCGCAGGTAGCTCCAAACGGTATGTTACCTTACCCACTCTAGCGGTTACCCTGAAGGGACAGATGTATCGGGGCCCCAACTTGCCCCTCTTCCTGAACCGTATAACCCCTTTCCACGGGGATACCCTCAGGAGAACAAAATCTCCAACCTGAAACTCAAGCTCGGACCGTCGCCTGTCCGCATAACTCTTCTGGCGACTCTGGGCCGTTAGTAACCTCTGTCTGACCTACTGAATCTGCTCAGTCATCTTTAGCACTATCTTAGTGCTACCCATCACTCGCTGCCCCACCTCTCCCCAACAGATGGGAAACTGACACCTCCTCCCATAAAGAAGATCAAAAGGAGGCATACCGATACTGGAATGGTGGTTGTTGTTGTAAGAAAACTCAGCTAAGGGTAGTTATGTGTCCCAACTTCCACTGAAGTCCAAAACACATGCTCGAAGCATGTCTTCGAGCGTTTGAATCATCCGCTCACTCTGTCCGTCTGTCTAAGGGTAGTAGGTTGTACTAAAATGCAATCGCGTTCCTAACTCCTCATGGAAATTCTTCCAGAATCTGGAAGTAAAACGCACATCTCAATCAGACACTATAGATTTCGGCACTCTAGGCCGAGCTACCACCTCTCTCACATATATCTCTGCCAGCCTCTCACCAGAAGAGATCTCACTGATAGCAAGAAAGTGAGCGCTCTTCGTCAACCGATCCACAATCACCCAAATCGCGTCGACACCCCGCACAGTCCCAGGCAACTTGGTGATAAAATCCATGGAAATTTGTTCCCATTTCCACTGGGGAACCTCTAGTGGCTGCAACATGCCATGAGGACGCTGGTGCTCGGCCTTAACCCGACGACAGGTCAAGCACCTCTCGACTACCCAAGCAACATCTCTCTTCATACAGGGCCACCAATAATCTCTCTTCAGGTCCAAGTACATCTTAGTGGCCCTGGGGTGGATCGAAAATCTCGATCTATGCGCCTCTTCCATCAGTGTGCGTCGAGCTCTGCCCATATAGGGCACCTTCCTACGCTAGGTGTGTTGGGTTTTGAGCAATCTAACACTTCCTAAGTGTGCATGCAACCCTAATAAACCTTGGATCTATGTTTGTCTAAATACATGCAAAATAATAATTTTCCAAGGTTTATAACCTATCTAACATGGCATGGGGAACATTTCAATATAAAAGAGTTAGAAGAGATTACATACCTTTGTTGTGTTGGGTTCTTAGGAGTTTGAGGGCCAAGCACCAATAGTGTGAATGCCTCAAATGGAATCACAAACACCACAAACTCTTGGAAAACTTTGAGAGAGTATACACACTCTTGTATTTTTGGCCACACACATGCACACACACACTAGAACACTAGCTTTCTCTTAGGCTATCTTAGGCTCATTTTCATGCTCCATAAGCATGCTTATATAGTATGCATGGCTAGGGTGAAACCCTAATAACCCATGTCTTTTCCTATTCCAAGGATCCATGGGTTAAAAGCTCCATGGATCATCCATGGACTTCCACATAAGCCTAGCCCATTAACAAATGAGTATTAGCCCACACTATATAAAACAAATAGCCCATAATTTAATTAGTATTCCTTTTTAATCTCTAAATTAATCCATAATTAATTTAAGACTAAAACTAATTAAATAACGTAACTTCATATTAATATATTATAACTCATAATATATTAATAAACATATGTGTATAACTCTCATAAAATTATCCATAATAGTTTGGATGAGATGCAACCCAAATGGACCATGCCGGTCGGGTCAAGTATATACCAAATAAGTTATGGACTTAGACACCTTATCCAACAGACTCCCACTTGGATAAGTCTAATAACTATATTTGCCTATAACTTCAGGAACCAACCAACAATCGTAGCTCTCGAAAACTCCCTCGAACAATGAAGACTCTGTCGAACTATGAAGCGCCATTTTAGATAAGTGATCACATAATCCTCTGTTCTCATGATATCAGCCGGACAAACACATGGAACTATGTCTTGCTTATTGTCTAGCAGTTGTTTCTCGATTATCCGATTTGTTTGACGAAGAACTTCACTGAACACATCGGTTTAGTTCTGACCAGGCCTGGTATATGGGTCAACACAAAATCATCGAGGGGCCCGGATATCGCTTCTATTTCTAGAAGGAACAGATAAACTTCGACTGATATGCTTGTTCTACTACTTATTGAATTGTACACAAAGGCACGTTTTATAACATCAAGTTACTGATGCGTTTACGTGCAATCAATGCACAACCAACTCATAGGTAACAACTCATATCTCTAGGTTTAAAGATTTATATGATGTTATCGTCTCACGATCACTCGAGATAAATTCCATGAAGTGATACAAGTGAGCGTGGGTTTATACCAATACTCATAACTTATGAGTACTCATGAATGTTGCAGCAACCATTGCCATGCCTAAACACCTTTAAGGCATCTACAAACCCAATTCATGACAATCTTGATTCATACCTACTTACGACGTATGATCGATTGTGGAGGTTTGAACAAATTAATTATTCTGGAAGTCAAAACATGCAAAACTGAAACAATAGTAAATAATTGACAATGATAGTAACACTTTACTCATAAATAAATCACAAATTTTATTCATCATCAAACGTCGATTATGTCACAATATACACTGAAAAAGGGTAGATCAAGCTCACAACTCATGCATGGTTCAAGCTTTCGTATCCTTTGCTTTGGTTCTTTCATTTGGTGTATTTAGGGTTTTAGTCCTAAAAGGTGGAGACTTTATGAGTAAATGAGCTCCAAGGAGCTTGATCTACCCTTTTTCAGTGTATATTGTGACATAAAGTCATAAAAATCCAATCTTGGACGTTAGGAATGAGCCATGCATGAGTTGTGAGCTTCTTAAGGACATGAGCAGTGTTGTAAAACTCGCCGAGTTGGTCGATTACTCCTCCGAGTACTCGCTACTCTCCCCTTGCCGAGGCGAGTTACATAATCCCGAGTACTCCCTGATCGGCCCCTTACGAACTGAGTAGTGTTGTAAAATTCGGTCAACTCGGTGATTAATATGCATAATATACTTAATGATTTATTATTTAACACACACACATATGATTATTACTACATATATATCTTAAATTTTCAGTAATTATTCACGAAGTGAGACCATTATGTGGTTTTCATTTTTTGTGTATTCACATGTATCCAATTTTGTTATATATTTCAATCAACTTATGATTTTAACATATATAATTTCCCTAAAAATATTTCTACACTAATTTCCACATCCGAGTACTCCCCGAGTACTCGCTACTCGGTAGTCGGCCGAACAGGTACTGATTAACGAGTTCTACAACCTTGGTCATGAGTAAGGTGATATTGAATAAGATATATCTTAGTCCTAAACGCATCATATCCTGACTTTTATAATGTTCTATCAGCGATTTACAATAGAAGTCTACTTAATATAAGTAAACAATCGCAATTTCAAATTATGAAATCTATAACAACACTTGTAACGAATTTGTATAGCGTGACCCACACTGGGTCCTCCTATAATCACATACTGTATACAAATTATATATAACCAAGACCAAATAGACCTTCAAATAAGTGATCTTACTCTAAGTCCACTACCAGACAAGGAATAGGAAGTAAACTTAAATCACAAATTCTAAGTCTATAAAATCTTAATTATATAACCCTAGCGTATACACTTAGCAATTATAGATCTACCAACAAGGGTCCTTAGTTTTCATATGATTGATTCTGGTAAGAAGGTCCTTCTCGACTATTAGTTTATCTAACTATCAAGGCCTAAATGTTGCTGTACTAGTGTTATAGTGTTATAATATACTCATATAGTATTTTAACTTTATGTTTGATTCTAGAGTTCTTCTGGTATATAGAGTTGGTAAGTTCTAGACTTGTTGCAACATAATGGTCACTCCCAAACACATGTTGGTCGAATCTCAAATAAATATAGTTGATCAGGCTATATTTATCCCATATATGATTACGTAACTATCCAGGTTTAATCGTAGTGTCCAACTTATCTAAATACTTTTATGTAGTTCTTACTATGATATTGTTTCTGGTATGTATGCGTGTTCGTATACTACTTATAAAATACTTATATTTTAAAAGTATACTTTTAGTCAGAGCGCTTCAGCCCCAATGTATTTATAGTTATATATCTTGTGTGGTTTGATATACTTAGTTCACTATAAACAATGCTCTGATACTAATCTGTCACACTCCCAAATCGGAACGGTGGAAACTTTCGGGGGCGGATTACGTCATGTACAGTATCACAAAAATTGAATAATAGCAACCAAAGCAACAACCATTGTATTCATAATATAAAGTTTACATTGTGTTTATAACACTGTTTATACAACATCAAAAATGTATAGCAAAAACTATAAGACGTGACGTTATGATGCTCCATCTTCTCAAAACCTGTAAGTGTACCTGTCTATTGGTTCCTTGAGAATACAAGTGATTTTGAAAGTGTATCAACATTTAAGTTGGTGAGTTCATAAGCATTTTAGTATTAGAAGTCTATCTTTGTTCTTTGAAAATGTTAGTATGATCCTCCAGAAAATCCAATATTTTCTTTAGTAAATGAAATGTACTCTTGGACCTTAAGATCAAAATGTATGTGAGTTATGGTACTCTAAAATAGTATACTATAGTCTTATTATCAAATAAAAACTATATATTGAACGTTTCCCAAAAATGTATGTTGTAATGTATTTGGAAAATAGTGTATTGTATTGCATTTGTATGAAAACCCTTTTATATGTATATGCCTGGAATCCACCAGCTGTACAATATAGTAATGTGTCACACCCCTGAACCGTCAGAAAGACAATGACGGAAATGTCCGGGGGCGGCGACGTCATACGTAGTATCACAACAATTGTATCATAGCAATCAAAGTAAACACAACCATTACATTACAATATGAATATTTACATCTGTTTGAAAACATGGTTTGTACAAAAGCTGGCTAGGTACCTGTCTATCGTTTTCCTGAGAATACAAGCGGTTTTGAAAACGTATCAGCATAAAGCTGGTGAGTTCATAAGCATGTTTTAGTATTGAAAACTAGTCACTGAATTTGTATAAATTTTTTCTCTCCATTATAAGTAAATATCGTTTTGTATTGAAAACCGTTGTTACTAAGTTCTGAAATATGTACGCATGTTTACCAAGAAAATCAAATATTTTCTAACATGTTTGTCGTTTTTCTGCATGAAAGGTACGTTCTGTTTGAAAACCCTGGCTACTGCCAGTATGTATAGTAGTTTTATTACTTAAAATAAAACTATAGATTTTGTCCCTGGAATACCCTCCTGTAAGTAGATAAGTAGTTTTATCAGTTAAAATAAAACTATAGAAGAAGGAAAATCCTGTAAACAATGATTAGTTTATACTTATTGTTAGTCGTATAACCATACTAATTTGACCTGTGACATCCTTGACGTTCTTCAGGCGTCGTACGATTACAAAATTTGTCACCCCAGGCGTGCCCGCCTAACTATAGCTAACAGTTCAGGTGTGGGATTGTCGGTCCCGAATAGATCTATTCACAAATTTCACGCTCTCCCTCCAGGAGACCCTGGTTATACTACCGGTGAGAATTTATTAGTACCTCGAGGGGCAAAATGAACATAGTCTCACAATCCTGTATTAACTAGTTTACGTGTTTGTTTGGTTGTTCTCATGTTCAGAATCATTTGTAACGGTGTAGAGTATAAATAATTATACATAAAATAATTATTTAGCATGATACTCTAGTTTTATATTCGTAGTAATGGATAAACTAAATCTGACATAGTTTATATGTTTGACTTGTATGTGGTTTGAATTTGTAAGACTGGTAATGAAATCCCAAACTATACCTATTATAGTTTGAATGGTTGTTACGTTCGTGTAAGGTTTTGAAACCATGCAATTATAAATTGAAAACATCCCTTATGCTCCGCATATTACAAAAGGGATAATTATATCTAAACATTTGATAGAAAATCGTTGTAATTGCATCAGTTTGTAAGTTATGAAAACCTTTTATGTTTAGCTTGTATCCCCCCCTGAAAACATTAAAAACTCGGAAAAGTGTACGGGTATGAACTCACAGTTTAACGTAGGATTCAGGTGTACGATCGATATGAGTGTTGAGTGTCAACGGATGTTTTGAACGCAAGTGGACCCTATTAATCATATGGTAATACATATACATATTAGATTAGGGTATTTCATGACTAATCAGGATGGGAAACCATCCTAAGGTCTTGGAAATGCTTGTACTAAGTGTTCTAGGTTCCACACATAGTGATCCTTGTAAGATTAAGGCAAAACATGAGCATTAGAGTGGGTGTATGGCCATAAAGGTGAGTATGCGGCCAGACTTGTGTGTGCGACTGCACACAGGAGTGTGCAGCCGTACAGAGGGTGTATGCGGCCGTACACAGGAGTGTGCGGCCGTACACTCCTTGCTTGAGACCGAAATGTCGATTTTTAGGTGTTTCAAGTTCCAAACTAAGTCTTAGTTCGATTATAGAGGCCATACTCTCACTTTGGAGGGTATTTGAGTGTGTGCGGCTACCTTATGAAAGTGTGTGGCCCCACTCCTTCAATGGATGAAGAACATGAAGAACACTATGAGTTTTAGGCCTAGATTTTGGTGTTTTACCTGTAATACAAGCTAGATGATGGTGTTAATCACGATTTTGAGGTCTTTAGTGTGTTCTTGGATGAGATTTTTAGAGAGAGAAAGTACAGAGAGAGTGTAGTGTGCAGCCAAAGAAGAAGAAGTGAATGAAAGGGGGTCCTCTACTATATATAGGTTCGGGTGTGTGGCTGGGGGAGTGTGTGCGGCTGGGTGTGCGGCCGCACACACCTTCCTTGGTGTATTTGGCCCGATTTTGTGATGTTACACCCTTTCTAACCCTTTTTAAGACTCGTAAATAGGCTATACTAAGCCTAAAGCACTCATATGGACCCACAATTTTGCTATAAGATGATAAATTTGAGTGAAATATTGATATATGGATCGATTGTACAAGATAAAAGTTTCGGGTTGTCACATCATCCCCCCGTTAGAGGGAATTCCGTCCCGAAATTCAAGAATATGGAGACAAATCATGGATTTGGAAAAAGATGAGGGTACTTCTGTTTCATTGAATCCTCATGCTCCCAAGTGAACTTAGGTCCCCGCTTAGCATTCTAGTGAACCTTCACTATCGGGATGCGACTTTGTTTCGTTCGTTTGACCTCTCGGTCCATGATTTCGATTGGTTCTTCCACGAAGTTCAGGTTTTCGTTGATCTCGATTTCGTCAAGAGGGACCGCAAGGGTTTCGTCAGATAGACATTTCTTGAGATTCGAAACGTGGAAGACAGGGTGAATGTTACTGAGCTCATGCGGTAAACGAAGTTTGTAGGCTACGAGACCAATCCTAGCAAGGATTTCGAATGGTCCTATGTACCTCGGGTTTAGCTTTCCATGTTTTCCAAAGCGTATCATGCCTTTCCAGGGCGAGACCTTTAACAAAACACAGTCTCTGACCTAGAATTCCAAGGGTTTTCGTCGTTTATCGGCATAGCTCTTTTGTCGAGCTCGTGAAGCTTTTAGTCGTTCTCGGATTTGTACGTTCTTTTCAGTGGTTTCGCGGATGATTTCTGGACTTGTGAGAGTGCTATCATGGACTTGTCCCTTGGCTAGCTATGTGTCGCCCACCTCAGCCCAGCACAGAGGGGATCTGCACTTGTGGCCATAGAGGGCTTCGAAAGGCACAACCTTGATACTGGTATGATAACTATTGTTGTAGGAAAATTCAACCAAGGGCAAATGGGAGTCCCACGATTTACCGAAATCGATGACACATGCTCTCAACATGTCTTCCAAGGTCTGGATGGTTCTCTCACTCTGTCCATCTGTCTGGGGATGATAAGTTGTACTCATATCCAACTTAGTTCCAAGAGCTTTCTGTAAGGACTTCCAGAATCTCGATGTGATCCTGCTATCTCGATCGGAGATAATGGATGCAGGCACACTGTGCAGTCGAACTATCTCTTGGATGTAAATTCGTGTGAGTCTTTCCATTTTGAAAGTTTCTTTGATTGGCAGGAAGTGAGCGGATTTCGTCAATCGGTCGACTATTACCCAGATGGTGTCGTATCCACTCGGATATTTGGGTAATTTGGTAATGAAATCCATGGTAATTCTCTCCCACTTCCACTCAGGTATTTCTGGATAATGAAGTAGACCTGAGGGCTTCTGATATTCGACCTTCACCTTGGCACAAGTCAGACACTTGCCCACGAAGGTAGCAATTTCTGCTTTCATGTTTGGCCACCAATATAACTTCTTGAGATCAAGGTACATCTTATCCAATCCTGGGTGGACGGAGTATCTAGTCTTGTGAGCTTCGTTCATGACGATCCTTCTGTAACCACCGAACTTTGGAGTCCAGATCCGATTCATGAAATAGTAGACTCCATCTGCCTTGATCTCTAAGTTCTTTTCCATTCCTTTCAAGGCTTCCTCCGCCACGTTCTCTGGTTTCTGGGCTTCCAACTGAGCTTTTCTAATTTGTGCGGGTAGATGGGAATGGATGGTCATGGTAAGTGCTTTCACACTGTGACCTGAGTACTCTTTTCGGCTGAGGGAATCTGCTACCACATTGGCCTTGTCAGGATGGTAGTGAATTTCGCACTCATAGTCACTGAGTAGCTCTACCCATCGTCGTTGTCTCATGTTTAACTCTTTCTGATCAAGGATGTGCTGCAAGCTCTTATGGTCGGTGAAGATAGTGCACTTGGTTCCATAGAGATAGTGTCTCCAGATTTTCAATGCAAAGATAACTGCTTCCAACTCTAGATCTTGCGTTGTGTAATTGACCTCGTGTGTCTTCAACTGCCTCGAGGCATAGGCGATGAACTTTCCTCGCTGCATGAGCACACAGCCTAGGCCATGACTGGATGCATCGCAATTGACCACGAACTCTTCCGTCCCTTCGGGCAGGGAAAAGATAGGTGCGCTACACAGGGCCTGCTTCAATGTTTGAAATGCATTGTCTTGCTTGACTCCCCAACTAAAGGTTACACCTTTCTATGTTAGGGTAGTTAAGGGCTTAGCGATTCTGGAGAAGTTCTGGATGAACATGCGATAATAGCCCGCGAGGCCCAAGAATTGTCGGATTTCTGTAGGTGTTTTAGGTGCAGACCAATTCTCTATCGCTTTGATCTTGGAAGGGTCTACGTGGATAGCTTCCTTGCTAACCACGTGCCCAAGGAAATTTACCTTCCTGATCCAAAAATAGCACTTCAAAAACTTCGCGTATAGCTTTTCCGCCCTTAATGTTTCCAACACCTGTCTCAAGTGGTGTTTATGATCACTCTCACTCCGCGAATAGACAAGTATGTCATCGATAAACATGATCACGAACTTGTCTAAGAAAGGGTGGCACACTCGATTCATCAGGTCCATGAATACTGCTGGTGCGTTGGTCAGACCAAAGGGCATTACTACAAATTCGTAGTGTCCATAGCGAGTTCGGAATGCTGTCTTAGGCACATCATTCTCGTGGACTCGCAATTGATGGTACCCTGATCTTAGATCTATCTTTGAGAAATAACTGGCTCCCTTAATTTGGTCAAAGAGATCGTCGATTCTGGGCAAGGGATATCGGTTCTTGATGTTCAGCTTATTCAGCTCTCGGTAGTCAATGCACATCCGAAAGGATCCATCTTTCTTTTTCACGAATAAGATCGGAGCTCCCCAGGGTGAGGAACTCGGCCTTATGAATCCTTTGCTGATCAGCTCGTTGAGCTGACTGGGTAATTCTTGCATCTCTGCTGGCGCTAAACAGTAGGGAGACTTAGCTACAAGAGTTGCTCCGGGGATTAAGTCGATACGAAACTCGACTTGACGTTCGGGAGGAATTTCTAGGAGATCTTCAGGAAAGACATCAGGAAAGTTGCGGACTTCGGGGATGCTCTCGAGGTTTTTAACTTTTTGTGTCCCATCAACAACATGAGCTAGAAACGTATAGCATTCCTTCCGTAGGTACTTCTGAGCTTTAATGTACGAGATGATACGAAGGTTCGAACTAAGTATGTCACCATAAATCATGAGGGCTTCTCTAGAGGGAAGGTTAAGGCGAATAGCTTTTTCGAAACAAAGGATATCAGCACGATTGGGGCTCAACCAATCCATACCGATAGTGACATCGAAACTCTTGATAGATACAGGCATAAGATCGATAGGGAAGGAATGATCGCCTAAGGTAAGAGTGCATCCTAGGAATGTGTCGTTCGCGCTCTCTTTCTCTCCATTAGCCATCTCGACGGTGAACGTTTCGGTTAAAGGTTGGGATTTACATTTGATTAGATGTTTGAATGCATGACTAACAAAACTCCTTTCCGCACCAGAATCGAAAAGAATGCATGCATGAGAGTTTTCAAGGAGAAACGTACCCATAACAATGGTAGGATCAGCAACTGCCTCCTCTTGTCCCATTGCTAGGACTTTCCCAGTATTGCCAGTTGTTGCTGCCTTGGGGCAATTTCTATTGTAGTGCCCGACCTCGCCACAAACATAACATGCCTAACCGACACCTGCTCCAGATGCCTGATTGGTTGGTTGGGCTGGTGTTTTACAGTTTCGAGCAGTGTGACCCTTCTTGCCACAGTTGTTGCAGAGCATTTAACGACATGGGCCGGGAATACGGTGGTGGTAATTGCACATGCTGCACCAAGGGAGGGTACCAATATATCCACTGGTAGGTGCTTGAGTTACAAGAGCAGTAGCAGGAGTAGTAGCAGCGTGGATTGTCACTGTATGTTGTTTCTGTTGGGTTTTGAGCATTCTAACACTCCTAAGTGTACATGCAACCCTAAATACCTTGGATCTATGTTTTCTCTATTATACATGCAAATAATAACTTTCCAAGGTATTATCCTAATCTAGCATACAAAACAATGAATATAACAAGATAGAATATATACCTCTTTGATGTAGAATATCTTCATGAAGCTTGAGTGCCTAGTGCCCCAAGTGTGACACCTCAAATGGTTCACACAACACAAAATACACTTGGAATAACTTGAGAGAAATCTACACTTCATGAAATCGGCTAGCCCTTCTTTTACACACACTAGTCGCCGATTTTGTCAAGAATAAGATCTTTATATAGTGTTACAATTAGGGTAAACCCTAATTGTCATGACTTTCCATTTCCTTGGATCCATGGGTTCAAATACACCATGGAGCATCCATGGACCATCCTATGGGTTTTAGCCCAACTTGATTATCCATGGAGCATTAGCCCACTATACAAGTATGGATGATTTACACAATCAACCCATATATTTAATTAGTCTTCTTTTGATCACTTAATTAATCCTAGATTAATTCTTGATCAATACTAATTAAATAATCTTATTATTCTTATTATTAATATACTAGAACTTATAATATATTAATAACCATAAGTGTCTTATTTCTCTCATTATAGTCTATCCAAGTGCATGATGCCATGCAACCCAAATGGACCATGTCGGGTCGGGTCAAGTCTTACCAATTATAGTTATGGACTTAGACATTAATCCAACAGTCTCCCACTTGGATAAGTCTAAAACTATTATTGCGTATGACTTCAAGAACCGACCGGCAATCGTAGCTCTCAAAAGCTTCTGTCAAACTCTGACCTTGTAGATGAACTCTGACCTTTGTCAATGACTTGTCCATTAGATAAGGGATCATATATTCCTCCATTCTAGATATCATATGGACTGAGACATGGATTATAATCATTCTCTCTGTCCATTTGTTGTTTCCCGATTTTCGATTTATGACGACTGACTAATTGAACAAATCAAATCAGTCTTGGCCCGGCCGAGCACTTCCATTTGTCATCATCAAATCATCGAGGGGCCCACAAATATCGCTTTTATCCCGAAGGTAAAAGGAATGGATAAACTTCGACTCATATGGCTTGTTCTACTACTTATTGAATCATACACAAAGGCACGTTTTATAGCACCGAGTTACCGAATGCGTTTTCGTGCAATCAATGTACAACCAAATCATAGTAACAACTCATATCTCTAGGTTTGAAGAATATAAGATATTATCGTCTCATGATCACTCGTGATAAAATCCATGAAGTGATTCCAATGAGCGCGGGTTGAATCCAATACTCAGAACTGATGAGCACTCATGAGTGTTGTAGCCCTTTGTCCAACACCTTAGACCTCTACAAGCCAACCCATGACAGTCTTAATTCATATCTACTTCCAACATATGACCGACTGTGGATGGTTTGAATAACTTAGTCATTCCGGAAGAATAACCTAGTTTATTCGGGAAGTCAAAACATGCAAAGTGAAACACAATAATAATTGAATCCAATATGGTATCAAAACCTATGAACATAAATAAAACACCTTTTATTTATCACCATATGATTACACATTATTCATTGTATACTGTTTCAGCTATCAACTTTATTCTTGAATTTAAAACGATAGTTGTCCCATGCTCCAAGCATGTACACTATGTTTTCTAAACACTAGTCATGCCACACACCAAATATGCATACTATGTTTGTCTATGATCTTTACTTTGTGAAATAAATCAATTGAACATAACTCCAATGATTCTCTTTTCACACTCCCAAATCCTTTCTCTAAATGCAAGAATTCCAAATTCATGCCATTTACTGAAATCTGTTAGATTCTAAACTTATATGCATTGATCTTCTTGTAATGATTATGCACAAAGTCAGAAAGACTTGACAACAATCATTACAGAGCATTCCAAAGGAGATCAACTCCTTGGAAACATCCTTCTTGCATTAAGTTTCCTAATCTTAAACATATTGAAAAATCTAACTTTGAAACATTTCCAGATTCCATTTTGACTATCACTTCTGAACAAGAGTTTCCTCCTTACAGACTATGTCAATATGGTCCTTCCAGAATTATCACTATACTTCCAACTGTCCTTGAGCAACCAATCTTTGGTAAACCTTAGATTGTCCTCGACAATTGTTTAATCCTTTTAGTCATATCCAATTCTGAACCTTTTCCCTTCTTAATGCCCCAGGCATTTGGAAAATTTTAGAAAGGATGAATATAGCACATATAATCGATCCTATATTCGAAGCATATGGGACACGATTCATGATGTCTCACATAAAGACTAAACCAGTCCTTTGCTATAACATTTCCATTTCTATTTGCCAAGTTCTCATAATTCAGATTATGAAAAGGGATGTCGTAATCATAATCGAATTCTAGAACGCAAATAATGGACCCATATACAAAATTTCCTTATGTTGAGCCATTCCAACATGAAATTCATATATATATCCTTGACTAAATACGATTAAAACCTCACGATCTAAGCTTATAGATTTGAGATGAAGTATAATTTCCTCTCCCTTAATTATAGCAAAACAACTCTTTCCCAATTGAAACTTTTGTTTTCTATAATTAACATTGCTAACTTGCAACCTTTATCATAATTATCATGCTCCCACTAACATGATGATTGTTAGCATAATACTTATGCTCCCACTAGCTTTGACATGTACTCAGAAATCAGATGACTTTCTTACCAAAGTTCATATTTCTGATACTAGATTGTTTTGATAAAACTTTATCAAAATCATACACCTTCCCTTAGATAGCACACTTGTGTGTCTAAACAATTATGAAGAGGGATGCCGTAATCATAATGGTAAGACCTTTTTGCCACTTCTCACAAGTCCAGGTTAGTGTGCCAATAAACCACACACTCTCCACTAACGACTTTGAGAATGCAAATATCACAATTGCTATCTAGCTAAAATCTACTTAGTGAAAGTGTTTCCTCACCATCATTTTCATGAATCGGAGAGAAACCTTATGACACTTAGATTTAATGGTGTATGTGTTCTTATCCATGTGAATTGTCAAAACCATAGTCACAAGACAAGGATAATGACAAATCCAAACTTATATGGACTGAACTCAATCTTAATTTCTTGCCACCTGGCAGCTCAAGGGCCTACCATTGCTTCCAAGTTGTTGTGAAACAAATTGAGAACTCTAAGAACTCATATGCAAAGCCAACTTTAACTGGAATGGGCATAGAATACGTCAACTCGATTGGTTATAAACCTCAAGTCGTGTGCTAGTGAAGAACTTCAGGTTTTATTCTTGATTAGTTCTTGAGACCTTTAAGACTCCCACTGTCCTCTTGACCTATAAGACTCCCTTGTCAAACATCCAAGAGATAGTGTGGATTCTAACCAAGACACACACTTCACACAATTGGCCTAAGTTGGTCTTTGTTTTATCCAAAACATCACAACTTACCAATTTCAAATGTACAAGAGTAGAAAACTTTTACTCTTACATTTGACAAGTGTTTTAAACCTTCTTTGAGACATGTCACTCAAGTTACAATCTTGGAGCATGACTCTAAGACTTGTATTGGAACAAAGTATGACTCATCTTCTTGATTTAACCACTTCAACAATTCAAGTTCCTCTTCTTAGTCATAAGAATGCACTAAGATTTCCTTAGAGAACTAATTTTGCTATGGTTTCTTAATCATTAAGATGATCACAAAAACTGATACTAAAGTACTCTCCCATCTTATCAGATTTGAGAAACTTCTATCCTTCTGCCTAATTTGATTCTTCTTATTCGCTCTGCCTTACATTGGAACCTTTTCTAATGTCTCAGAATTACACTTAAGCTTGTAAGTATAATCATATTTACTGAGCTTTAGTAAACTATGACGAATAATCTTATCGATCTTTTGTGGTGGACTTGACCAGTGCACAAGAATGTGTACTCGATCCCTTAGTCCTTTACTTGACTCACACATCCATGTGAACGAGTAATTAGTCTTAGTTTTTCCAATACTTGAAAGTTCTCATTCATCATGCTATACAACTTGCATGATTCCAAGTTCTGGTCCAATTGAAACTTGGGTGATGAGAATCTTTCCCTATTTGGTAAATTTAGACATTACCACAAATGAAAGAATCAATTTCATATTTCCACTCTTGCTATTAATGGAATCATATAAGCAACAATTTTTCCTGAAATGCCATTGTAAGGATATTTTAAAATAAATAAAATCAAAAATTTTCTTTTATTTTAAAACTATGCGGAAAAACTTATCCTTACAATCCATATGAAAACTTGTTGTTATCTATTCCTAAGCAATATCTCATAACTCCTAAGAAGTAGCTCAAGAATCCGATCTTCAAACTATGCGATAGAAATCCATCTACGCCATCAGATTCAGCATATTCTTTCTTTAAGTTTCTTCACTTTTCTTTGATTCTTAAAACATCACCATGTGACCCAGTCACATCATGTATCAAGAATCTCAGAATAGAAACTTAGCAGAGTTAGATAGTGGACTTTACCTGAGGTAGTGTCAAACTTATTGACATTAACATCCTTATGTAAATTTGGCAGCTTCGCAACCAATGCCCCTTTATTTGGCAATATAAACATATGGAACCTTTGATAATGGTACACGGGATTTAGCTTTTCTCTTTACCATTTGGTGAACCGAGTTGACTATGGCTGATCCCTTTCCATTGGGAAGAGAATGTTTTTCTGGATTTCTTGTGTCACTATTGTCAATGTCCATCAAGTTTTAAGGAATTTGATCTTAACAAATAGATAAGATCATTAAGGGTCTTGTCATAGTCTGTTTCATAGGTGTCCCAAAGGAACTCACGATGTGACGTAGAAAGTGATTGAACCACCAACTTTCTCAAGACTTTGACACCCAACTCTCCCGGCTTGTCAATATGTGACTACATCTCCAAGATGTGACCACACCTAGACCTTGCCTTGCCAATAGGGCCTGAGTGACCTTAAACGTTTCAAGAACTTGTGGGTTAGGGAGAATAATTTGTAGAGGTGAAGAAGTATGATATCCATGGGACATCATCTTCATTCGGAAAGCTTGTTTCAAGAGATTTGGGAAGATCATAAATGTCTAAACCAGACATCTTTTGGGAGATATTCAAGATAGTTGATCTTAAGTCCTTAATATGACACCCAATATGAAATATTAAGGCTAGGACCCAACAAACTATTTTATAACTTAGAAGAGGTATGCCGTAATCCAAGCTATAAAATATTTGAAGGTAGGTGAATGACGATTCACCAATTTCCACCAAGATAAACGAAATGTATTATTAGGTTTTAATTGGTTTTGAAACTCCTAGATCTTTTGAGATTCGTTGAACTGTTCAATGGCATGTTTCAATCTTGAGTGTGCCCTTCAGGTTTTGTGACTGGGATGCCGAGGATCACAAAATAAGGTGTGAAGTAACCATGCAAATTACTTGGTACCCTTAAGTGTTTACCCCTCAATCGATGTGCCGGTTAACCACACACGCTCCATCGATACTAAGATAAACATTAAGTTACCCTTTGTCTACCTTGTTAAATACGAGTTAGTGTGCCGGTTAACCACACACGCTCCACTAACCGACTTAAACAAAGTGCAAAGTGTAATTTCATGGATTAGCACCTTATTCACATTTTCCTAAGTAACTAATATTGGGTCATTATTAAGAGTTTAGTTACTTAGTATTTATCATTAATACTTTTAATGAAGGGAGAATTATATTCCTGTCAAACCCGTTCGGCTAACGACCCTCCACCAGTCAAGCAAGCGGTGGGTGAGAGTGGACACCCATTTAGTTGCCATTTTATAGGCAACAGCCTTATACCCACCTTATAGACCGGCTTCGTGAATGAGGCGTACTAGCGGTAAGACTGAATTTACTCTTATATATATATATATATATATATATATATTATTAACTTATAATGTTATAAAGTACAAGGGTTGAATTTTAACTTTTAAAATTCTAAGGGCTAACTTGGAATTAAAGTATTCATAAGTGAAAACTTTTCAAATTCCAAAACATGAGGGAAAGTTTTGAAACTATTTAAAACTAATTAATTCCATAACTTATGTGTTTAAAGTAGTTTTAATCCAAAAATTCTTCAAGTTCCATAACTTGAGGACAAGTTATGGAAGACTTTAAACTAATAAAAGAATTAACTTTTCTTTATTTTATAACTTATGGAATTAATTAAGGTTACACTTTTTTTTTATTATTTAATGAAAAGACTCTTGGTCCTCCATAACTTGAGGACAAGTTATGGAGTCATAAAACCATTTAATTAGAACTAGACTCTTCATTTTGTAACCTTTGCCAACTTTTATGAGTTTTATGAAACTTAAATGTGACTTTTCATATAACTTGAGGACAAGTTACAAAAACACACTTTAGAATCAACTCTTAGATTAATTTGGATTGAAAACAACTATTTCACTCAACTTTCTATTAATCTAAGCAACTCATAAGAACAAGATAATTCAAATCAAACTTTTTCATGTAATTAGTCTAAACCTTAAACTAATACAAAACATGAATCTATTGACAATTATCTTTGAAATTGGATTAGCATGAACATTACCACATCAAAAACAAGTTTATAAGTCCAAAAACATCTTAGGGTAATGTTGCTAGTCCAATTCCATCCAAAAAGGTCGAATTTATGCTGTCTGGGGGTCCAACTTGTCGAGTGCATGAACCAACTCGACGAGTTGGATCGATTTGATCATTTTTCAAGCATGCACTCGCCGAGTCTCCTGATGGACTCGCCGAGTCTGATGATCAGACAGCAACAACTTCGATTTTTTAAACAGTTTTGCAAGTATAACAAGAAAACAAGCCTAGGCTTTGATACCACTATTGGGTTTTGAGCATTCTAACACTCATAAGTGTACATGCAACCCTAAATACCTTGGATCTATTTTTTTCTCTATTATACATGCAAATAAGTGTTGGATTAATGTCTAAGTCCATAACTATAATTGGTAAGACTTGACCCGACCCGGCATGGTCCATTTGGGTTGCATACCATCATGCACTTGGATAGACTATAATGAGAGAAATAAGACACTTATGGTTATTAATATATTATAAGTTCTAGTATATTAATAATAAGAATAATAAGATTATTTAATTAGTATTGATCAAGAATTAATCTAGGATTAATTAAGTGATCAAAAGAAGACTAATTAAATATATGGGTTGATTGTGTAAATCATCCATACTTGTATAGTGGGCTAATGCTCCATGGATAATCAAGTTGGGCTAAAACCCATAGGATGGTCCATGGATGCTCCATGGTGTATTTGTACCCATGGATCATGGAAATGAAAGGCCATGTCAATTAGGGTTTACATGGTGTAACCCTAACTATATAAGCATCTTATTCTTGACCAAAATCGGCCACTAGTGTGTGAAAAGAAAGGGCTAGCCGATTTCATGAGTTGTAGAATTCTCTCAAGTTATTCCAAGTGTTTTGGTGATTGTGATTCCATTTGAGGTGTCACACTTGGGGCACTTGGCACTCAAGCTTCATGAAGACTTTCTACACCAAAGAGGTATGTATTCTATCTTGCTATAGTTATTGTTTTGTATGCTAGATTAGGATAATACCTTGGAAGTTCTTATTTGCATGTGTAATAGAGAAAACATAGATCCAAGGTATTTAGGGTTGCATGTACACTTAGGTGTGTTAGAATGCTCAAAACCCAACAGTGGTATCAGAGCCTAGGCTTGTTTTCTTGTTATACCTGCAATAGAAGCTGAAAAAACGAATTTGGTGCTGTCTGATCATCAGACTCGGCGAGTCCATCAGGAGACTCGGCGAGTCCATGACTAAAAAGTGATCAATTCGATCCAACTCGCCGAGTTTGTTCATGCACTCGACGAGTTGGACCCCCAGACAGCATATTTTCGAGTTTTTTTGGCTAGAAATGGACTAGGAACATTACCCTAAGTTGTTTTTTGAACTTATAAACTTGTTTTTGATGTGGTAATGTTCATGCTAATCCATTTTCAAAGATAATTGTCAATAGATTCATGTTTTGTATTAGTTTAAGGTTTAGACTAATTACATGAAAAAGTTTGATTTGAATTATCTTGTACTTATGAGTTGCTTAGATTAATAGAAAAGTTAATTGAAATAGTTGTTTTCAATCCATTTTAATCTAAGTGTTGAGTATAAAATGTGTTTGTGTAACTTGTCCTCAAGTTACATGAAGAGTCACATTAAAGACTCATAAAACTCATAATAGTTGGCAATGGTTACAAAATGAAGAGTCTTGTGTCATTGAATAATTTTTTATGACTCCATAACTTGTCCTCAAGTTATGGAAGTTCAAGAGTCACTTCATTAAAGAAAAATATGTAACCATAATTAAATCCATAAGTTATAAAATAAAGAAAAAGTTAGTTCTTTTATTAGTTTAAAGTCTTCCATAACTTGTCCTCAAGTTATGGAACTTGAAGAGTTTTTGGATTAAAACTACTTTAAACACATAAGTTATGGAATTAATTAGTTTTGAATAGTTTCAAAAACTTGCCCTCAAGTTTTGGAATTTGAAAAGTTTTCACTTATGAATACTTTAATTCCAAGTTAGCCCTTAGAATTTTAAAAGTTAAAATTCAACCCTTATACTTTATAATATTATAAGTTAATAATATATATATATATATATATATATATATATATATATATATATATGTGTGTGTGTGTGTATAAGAGTAAAGTCAGTCTTACCACTAGTACGCCTCATTCACGAAGCCGGTCTATAAGGTGGGTATAAGGTTGTTGCCTATAAAATGGCAACTTAATGAGTGTCCACTCTCACCCACCGCTTGCTTGACTGGTGGAGGGTCGTTAGCCGAACGGGTAAGACAAGGACTTATAAATTCTCCTTTCATTAAAAGTATTAATGATATATACTAAGTAACTAAACTCTTAATAATTCCCAATCTTAGTTACTTAGGAAAAATGTGAATAAGGTGCTAATCCATGAAATTACACTTTGCACTTTGTTTAAGTCGGTTAGTGGAGCGTGTGTGGTTAACCGGCACACTAACGCGTATTTAACAAGGTAGGAAAAGGGTAACTTAATGTTTATCATAGTATCGATGGAGCGTGTGTGGTTTACCGGCACATCGATTGAGGGGTAAACACTTAAGGGTACCAAATAATTTGCATGGTTACTTCACACCTTGTTTTGTGATCCTCGGTATCCCAGTCACTAAACCTGAAGGGCACACTCGAGATTGAAACATGCCATTGAACAGTTCAATGAATCTCAAAAGATCTAGGAGTTTCAAAACCAATTAAAACCTAATAATACATTTCGTTTATCTTGGTGGAAATTGGTGAATCGTCATTCACCTACCTTCAAATATTTTATAGCTTGGATTACGGCATACCTCTTCTAAGTTATAAAATAGTTTGTTGGGTCCTAGCCTTAATATTTCATATTGGGTGTCATATTAAGGACTTTAAATCAACTATCTTGAATATCTCCCAAAAGTTGTCTGGTTTAGGCACCTATGATCTTCCCAAATCTTTTGAAACAAGCTTTCCTAAGTGAAGATGATGTCCCATGGGAATCATACTTCTTTCACCTCCTCCAATTATTCTCCCCAACCTACAAGTTTTTGAAAAGTTTAAGGTCACTCAAGCCCTATTGGCAAGGCAAGGTCTAGGTGTGATAACATCTTGGAGATGTAGTCACATATTGACAAGCCGGGAGAGTTGGGTGTCAAAGTCTTGAGAAAGTTGGTGGTTCAATCACTTTCTAAGTCACATAGTGAGTTCCTTTGGGACACCTATGAAACAGACTATGACAGGACCCTTAATGATCTTATCTATTTGTTAAGATCAACTTCCTTAAAACTTGATGGACATTGACAATAGTGACACAGGAAATCCCGAAAAGCATTCTCTTCCCAATGGAAAGGGATCGGCCATAGTCAACTCGGTTGACCAAATGGTAAAGAGAAAAGCTAAGTCTGTGATAGTCTTGTGTACCATTATCAAAGGGTCCATATGTTTATATTGCCAAAGGAAGGGGCATTGGTCACGAAGCTGCCAAATTTACCTAAGGATGTTAAAGTCAATAAGTTTGACTCTACTTCAGGTAAAGTCCACTATCTAACTCTGTTAAGTTTCTATTCTGAGATTCTTGATACATGATGTGACTGGGTCACATGGTGATGTTTAAGAATCAAAGAAAAGTGAAGAAACTTAAAGAAAGAATATGCTGAATCTGATCGCGTAGATGGATTTCTATCGCATAGCTTGAAAAATCGGATTCTTGAGCTACTTCTTAGGAGTTATGATATTTTTGCTTAGGAATAGATAACAACAAGTTTTCATATGGATTGTAAGGATTAGTTTTTTTCGCAAAGTTTTAAAATAATAGAAAATTTTTGATTTTATTTATTTTAAAATATCCTTACAATGGCATTTGAGGAAAAATTGTTGCTTATAAGATTCCATTAACAGCAAGAGTGGAAATATGAAATTGATTCTTTCATTTGTGGTAATGTCTAAATTTACCAAATAAGGAAAGATTCTCATCAACCAAATTTCAATTGGACCGAAACTTGGAATCATGCAAGTTGTATAGCATGATGAATGAGAACTTTCAAGTTTTGGAAAATTAAGACCAATTACTTGTTCACATGGATGTGTGAGTCAAGTAAAGGACTAAGGGATCGAGTACACATTCTTGTGCACTGATTAAGTCCACTACAAAAGTTTGATAAGACTATTCGTCATAGTTTACTAAAGCTCAGTAAATATGATTATACTTACAAGCTTAAGTGTAACTCTGAGACATTGGAAAAAGGTTCCAATGTATGACAGAGCGAATAAGAAGAATCAAATTAGGCAGAAGGATAAAAGTTTCTCAAATCTGAAAAGATGGGAGAGTACTTTAGTATCAATTTTGTGATCATCTTAATGATTAAGAAACCATATCAAAATTAGCTCTCTAAGGGAGTCTTAGTGCATTCTTATGACTAAGAAGAGGGAACTTGAATTGTTGAAATGGTTAAATCAAGAAGATGAGTCATACTTCGTTCCAATACAAGTCTTAGAGTCATACTCCAAGATTGTAACTTGAGTGACATGTCTCAAAGAAGGTTTAAAACACTTGTCAAATGTAAGAGTAAAAGTTTTCTACTCTTGTACATTTGAAATTGGTAAGTTGTGATGTTTTGGATAAAACAAAGACCAACTTAGGCCAATTGTGTGAAGTGTTTGTCTTGGTTAGAATCCACGCTATCTTTTGGATGTTTGACAAGGGAGTCTTACAGGTCAAGAGGATAGTGGGAGTCTTAAAGGTCTTGAAAGTCTCAAGAACTAATCAAGAAGAGAACCTGAAGTTCTTCACTAGCACACGACTTGAGGTTTATAATCTATTGTGTTGACATATTCTGTGCCCATTCCAGTTAAAGTTGGCTTTGCATATGAGTTCTTAGAGTTCTCAATTGGTTGCATAACAACTTGGAAGCAATGGTAGGCCCTTGAGCTGCCAGGTGGCAAGAAATTAAGATTGAGTTCAATCCATATGAGTTTGGGTTTGTCATTATCCTTGTCTTTTGACTATGATTTTGACCATTCACATGGATAAGAACACATACACCAGTAAATCTAAGTGTCATAAGGTTTCTCTCCGATTCATGAAAATGATGGTGAGGAAACACTTTCACTAAGTAGATTTTATCTAGATAGCAATTGTGATATTTGCATTCTCAAAGTCGTTAGTGGAGCGCGTGTGGTTAACCGGCACACTAATATAGACTTGTGAGAAGTGGCAAAAAGGTCTAACCATTATGATTACGGCATACCTCTTCATAACTGTTTGGACACACAAGTATGCTATCTAAGGGAAGGTGTATGATTTTTGATAAAGTTTTATCAAAACAATCTAGTATCAGAAATCTGAACTTTGGTAAGAAAGTCAATGAAGTATTGATTTCTAGAAGTCCAGGTGATTTCTGAGAACATGTCAAAGCTAGTGGGAGCATAAGTGTTATGCTAATAATCATCATGTTAGTGGGAGCATGATCATTATGATAAGTATTGCAAGTTAGCAATGTTAATTATAGAAAACAAAAGGTTTCAATTGGGAAAAAGTTGTTTTGCTATAATTAAGGGAGAGGAAATTATACTTCATCTCAAATCTATAAGCTTAGATCGTGAGGTTTTAATCATTTAGTCAAGGATATATATATATATATATATATATATATATATATATATATATATATATATATATATATATATATATATATATATATATATATGAATTTCATGTTGGAATGGCTCAACATAAGGAAATTCTGTATATGGGTCCATTATTTGCGTTCTAAAATTCGATTATGATTACGGCATCCCTTTTCATAATCTGAATTATGAGAACTTGGCAAATTGAAATGGAAATATTATAGCAAAAGACTGGTTTAGTCTTTATGTAAGACATCGTGAATCGTGTCCCATATGCTTCGGATATAGGATCGATTACATGTGCTATATTCATCCGTTCTAAAATTTTCCAAATGCCTGGGGCATTAAGAAGGGAAAAGGTTTAGAACTGGATATGACTAAAAGGATTAAACAATTGTCGAGGAAAATCTAAGGTTCACCAAAGATTGGTTGCTCAAGGACAGTTGGAAATATAGTGATAATTCTGGAAGGACCATATTGACATAATCTGGAAGGAGGCAACTCTTGTTCAGAAGTGATAAGTCAGAATGGAATCTGGAAATGTTTCAAAGTTAAGATTTTTCAATCTGTGTAAGATTAAGGAAACTTAATGCAAGAAGGATGTTTCCAAGGAACTGATCTCCTTTGGAATGCTCTGTAATGTTTGTTGTCAAGTCTTTATGACTTTGTGCATAATCATTACAAGAGGACCAATGCAAATAAGTTTAGAATCTAACAGATTTCAGTAAATGGCATGAATTTGGAATTCTTGCAATTGAGGTAAGGATTTGGGAGTGTGAAAAGAGAATCATTGAAGTAATGTTCAATTGATCTAGTTCACAAAGTAAAGATCATAGACAAACATAGTATGCATACTTAGTGTATGGCATGACTAGTGTTTAAGAAAACATAGTGTACATGCTTGGAGCATGGGACAACTATTGTTTTAAATTCAAGAATAAAGTTGATAGCTGAAACAGTATACAATGAATAATGTGTAATCATATGGTGATAAATAAAAAGTGTTTTATTTATGTTCAAAGTGTTGATACCATATTGGATTCAATTATTATTGTGTTTCATTTTGCATGTTTTGACTTCCCGAATAAACTGGGTTATTCTTTCGGAATGACTAAGTTATTCAAACCATCCACAGTTGGTCATATGTTGGAAGTAGATATGAATTAAGACTGTCATGGGTTGGATTGTAGAGGTCTAAGGTGTTGGACAAAGGGCTACAACAATCATGAGTGCTCATAAGTTCTGAGTATTGGATTCAACCCGCGCTCATTGGAATCACTTCATGGATTTTATCATGAGTGATCATGAGACGATAATATCTTATATTATTCAAACCTAGAGATATGAGTTGTTACTATGAGTTGATAGTACATTGATTGCACGTAAACGCATACGGTAACTCGGTGTTATAAAACGTGCCTTTGTGTATGATTCAACAAGTAGTAGAACAAGCCATATGAGTCGAAGTTTATCCGTTCCTTTTACCTTCGGGATAAAAGCGATATCTATGGGCCCCTCGATGATTTGATGATGACAAATGGAAGTGCTCGGCCGGGCCAGGACTGATTTGATTTGTTCAATTAGTCAGTCGTCATAAATCGCAAATCGGGAAACAACAAATGGACAGAGAGAATGATTATAATCCATGTGTCAGTCCATATGATATCTAGAATGGAGGAATATATGATCCCTTATCTAATGGACAAGTCACTGACAAAGGTCAGAGTTCATCTACAAGGTCAGAGTTTGACAGAAGCTTTTGAGAGCTACGATTGCCGGTCGGTTCTTGAAGTCATACGCAATAATAGTTTTAGACTTATCCAAGTGGGAGACTGTTGGATTAATGTCTAAGTCCATAACTATAATTGGTAAGACTTGACCCGACCCGGCATGGTCCATTTGGGTTGCATACCATCATGCACTTGGATAGACTATAATGAGAGAAATAAGACACTTATGGTTATTAATATATTATAAGTTCTAGTATATTAATAATAAGAATAATAAGATTATTTAATTAGTATTGATCAAGAATTAATCTAGGATTAATTAAGTGATCAAAAGAAGACTAATTAAATATATGGGTTGATTGTGTAAATCATCCATACTTGTATAGTGGGCTAATGCTCCATGGATAATCAAGTTGGGCTAAAACCCATAGGATGGTCCATGGATGCTCCATGGTGTATTTGTACCCATGGATCATGGAAATGAAAGGCCATGTCAATTAGGGTTTACATGGTGTAACCCTAACTATATAAGCATCTTATTCTTGACCAAAATCGGCCACTAGTGTGTGAAAAGAAAGGGCTAGCCGATTTCATGAGTTGTAGAATTCTCTCAAGTTATTCCAAGTGTTTTGGTGATTGTGATTCCATTTGAGGTGTCACACTTGGGGCACTTGGCACTCAAGCTTCATGAAGACTTTCTACACCAAAGAGGTATGTATTCTATCTTGCTATAGTTATTGTTTTGTATGCTAGATTAGGATAATACCTTGGAAGTTCTTATTTGCATGTGTAATAGAGAAAACATAGATCCAAGGTATTTAGGGTTGCATGTACACTTAGGTGTGTTAGAATGCTCAAAACCCAACAATAAGAACTTTCCAAGGTATTATCCTAATCTAGGATACAAAACAATGAATATAACAAGATAGAATACATACCTCTTTGATGTAGAATATCTTCATGAAGCTAGAGTGCCTAGTGCCCCAAGTGTGACACCTCAAATGGTTCACACAACACAAAATACACTTGGAATAACTTGAGTGAAATCTACACTTCATGAAATCGGCTAGCCCTTCTTTTACACACACTAGTTGCCGATTTTGTCAAGAATAAGATCTTTATATAGTGTTACAATTAGGGTAAACCCTAATTGTCATGACTTTCCATTTCCTTGGATCCATGGGTTCAAATACACCATGGAGCATCCATGGACCATCCTATGGGTTTTAGCCCAACTTGATTATCCATGGAGCATTAGCCCACTATACAAGTATGGATGATTTACACAATCAACCCATATATTTAATTAGTCTTCTTTTGATCACTTAATTAATCCTAGATTAATTCTTGATCATTACTAATTAAATAATCTTATTATTCTTATTATTAATATACTAGAACTTATAATATATTAATAACCATAAGTGTCTTATTTCTCTCATTATAGTCTATCCAAGTGCATGATGCCATGCAACCCAAATGGACCATGCCAGGTCGGGTCAAGTCTTACCAATTTTAGTTATGGACTTAGACATTAATCCAACAGTTTCTTGGATGGGTCCTTAGAAGACTAGCCCTTTCGCTGCTTCCAGAACTTTCTTTTCTTGCCACTTTCTTTCACTGGTTCTGGAGTGGCTGTTATTTTATGTAGATCAACTCCGTGATCTATGAGAGTCTGCGCCAAGCACTTGGCACTATCAAAAGTGTTTGGCCTAGCAGCCAAGACATTCCCTTGAGTTGGGGGCGTCAATCCCCAAATGTATCTCTCTATCTTCTTGCTTTCCGGGGTGACCATTCCCGGGAAAAGAAGTGCTAGGTCTTCAAACCTAGAAGTGTAGGCAGCAATATCGGAACCCTTCATCTTTAGGTTCTAGAGTTCGTGCTCCAATTTCTGCATTTCGCCCCGCGGGCAGTACTCAGCAAGCATAAGCTCTTTCAAGCTCTCCCAACCCATAGCATTTTCTATTGGTAGGGTTAGGGATTTGAACCGACTATTCCATCAGGTCAATGCTCTGTCGGTGAAAGTGCAGGCGGCAAATTTCACCTTGTTGGCTTCCAAACATGAACAGATTTTGAAGATGGACTCGATCTTCTCGAACCATCGAGTTAAGGCAATGACACCTCCAGTGCCATCGAAAGATGTGGGTTTTGCATTCATGAAGTCTTTGTAGGAACACTCCTTTTAGTGTCCCTGACCTCCTTCCTGATTTTGGAGATGGGTACCACCTCCTGGCCCGCCAGAACTGTCGGGGTTCATCTGTGACATTGCGGCAACCACAACAGCGGTAACAGCTGCCTGGAACATAGCGGGATCGAACTGGGGAGGTGGTGGTGGAGGATTGTTGTTCTTTGAGCTGGGTCTTTTCTTTGGAGGCATCTTGTTCTAAAATGATCAGGAAGGAGATGATGGTAAGTCCACTGAATTGAATCAAGAGATATGAAACAAGTTGTATCTCTATATGATAGGTAAAGTGTTCTACTAAGCGATAAACAGGAAGGAGTTACTAAAGAAAGTAAACTATCGCTAGGAAAGAATGAGTAGCAACACTTGGAATGAATTTCTACAATGTATCATGATTTGATTAAAATACTCCTATAGTATTTTATGTTGAAGGTTTTGTTCTATCGATAACTTTTGGTAGGAAACCTTGGTAAGTTTTAGGCCTGTTGTAACCCCACAGTCACTCCCAAGCATATGTTGGTCATGTCTCGAATGAATATAGTTGATCAGGCTATATTGACCCTAGACATGATTACATAACTGCCCAGGTTTAACCATAGTGTTCAACATCCAAATACTTTTGTTCGGTTCTTTTCACGATACTGATTATGGTCTGTAGGTATACTTGTATACTTGGAGTATAATACTTATACTCTTAAAGTATACTTTTAGTTCAGAGCACTTCGGCCCCTTAGTGTTTATAGTTGTATACCTTGTAAGGTTCGGTACACTTAGTTCACTATAAACAATAGCTCTGATACCAATCCGTTACACCCCCGAACCGTCAGAAAGACAACGGCGGAAACTTCCGGGGGGGGGGGGGGGGGGACGTCATACGTAGTATTACAACAATCGTATCATAGCAATCAAAGTAAACACAACCATTACATTACAATATGAATATTTACATCTGTTTGAAAACATGGTTTGTACATAACAAAAAGATAAAGACGAGACTCCAAAAATGCTCCGTCTTCTCCAAAAGCTGGCTAGGTACCTGTCTATCATTGTCTTGAGAATACAAGCGGTTTTGAAAACGTATCAGCATAAAGCTGGTGAGTTCATAAGCATGTTTTAGTTTTGAAAACTAGTCACTGAATTTGTATAAATGTTTTCTCTCCATTATAAGTAAATATATTTTTGTATCGAAAACTGTTGTTATTAAGTTCTGAAATATGTACGCATGTTTACCAAGAAAATCCAATATTTTCTAACATGTTTGTCGTTTTTCTGCATGAAAGGTACGTTCTATTTGAAAACCCTGGCTACCGCCAGTATGTATAGTAGTTTTATTACTTAAAATAAAACTATAGATTTTGTCCCTGGAATACCCTCCAGTAAGTAGATAAGTAGTTTTATCAGTTAAAATAAAACTATAGAAGAAGGAAAATCCTGTAAACAATGATTAGTTTATACTTATTGTGAGTCGTATAACCATACTAATTTGACCTGTGACCTCCTTGACGTTCTTCAGGCGTCGTACGATTACAAAATTTGTCACCCCAAGCGTGCCCGCCTAACTATAGCTAACAGTTCAGGTGTGGGATTGTCGGTCCCGAATAGATCTATTCACAAATTTCACGCTCTCCCTCCAGGAGACCCTGGTTATACTACCGGTGAGAATTTATTAGTACCTCGAGGGGCAAAATGAACATAGTCTCACAATCCTGTATTAACTAGTTTACGTGTTTGTTTGGTTTTTCTCGTGTTCTTAATCATTTGTAACGGTGTAGAGTATAAATAATTATACATAAAATAATTATTTAGCATGATACTCTAGTTTTATATTCGTAGTAATGGATAAACTAAATCTGACATAGTTTATATGTTTGACTTGTATGTGGTTTGAATCTGTAAGACTGGTAATGAAATCCCAAACTATACCTATTATAGTTTGAATGGTTGTTACGTTCGTGTAAGGTTTTGAAACCATGCAATTATAAATTGAAAACATCCCTTATGCTCCGCATATTACAAAAGGGATAATTGTATCTAAACATTTGATAGAAAATCGTTGTAATTGCATCAGTTTGTAAGTTATGAAAACCTTTTATGTTTAGCTTGTATCCCCCCCTGAAAACATTAAAAATTCGGAAAAGTGTAGGGGTATGAACTCACAGTTTAACGTAGGATTCGGGTGTACGATCGATATGAGTGTTGAGTGTCAACGGATGTTTTATACATATTAGATTAGGGTATTTCATGACTAATCCTGATGGGAAACCATCCTAAGGTCTTGGAAATGCTTGTACTAAGTGTTCTAGGTTCCACACGTAGTGATCCTTGTAAGATTAAGGCCAAGTATGAGCATTAGAGTGGGTGTATGGCCATAAAGGTGAGTGTGCAGCCAGAATTGTGTGTGCGGCTGCACACAGGAGTGTGCGGCCGTACAGAGGGTGTGTGCGGCCGAACACAGGAGTGTGCGGCCGTACACTCCTTGTTTGAGCCCGAAATGTCGATTTTTAGGTGTTTCAAGTTCCAAACTAAGTCTTAGTTCGATTATAGAGGCCATACTCTCACTTTGGAGGGTATTTGAGTGTGTGTGGCCACCTTATGAAAGTGTACGGCCGCACTCCTTCAATGGATAAAGAACACGAAGAACACTATGAGTTTTAGGCCTAGATTTTGGTGTTTTACCTATAATACAAGCTAGATGATGGTTTTAATCAGGATTTTGAGGTCCTTAGTGTGTTCTTGGATGAGATTTTTAGAGAGAGAAAGTAGAGAGAGTGTAGTGTGCACCAAAAGAAGAAGAAGTGAATGAAACGGGGTCCTTTACTGTCACACCCCAAAACCGAGAACGGCGGAAGACGTTCTGGGGTGATGGACGTCATGTCAAGTATCACAACATATGCAGTATAGTAATCAAAGTACAACAACCATTGCATTAATAGTAATAATTTTTCATAAGTTACTTTCAGCAACAACATCAAGAGTAAAATGCAGAGAATAACATATATAGCGGCTCGGTACAAGGCTGTCTTCGCAAAAGCTCTCGGAGTGTACATGTCTACCAATGACCTGAGAATACAAGTTATTTTGAAAGCGAGTATCAACATTTTTAATGCTGGTGAGGACATAAGTATTTAATGACATTAGTATAAATACATGTTTTTCTTCAAAATAAACTCATAAAAGATGGTGGTTTAAAATCTACAAAGTGTTAGAATTCTTTCCAGAAAATCCTATATTTTCTAAATAAAAGTAGTCTTTTACCAAGACACAATTGTTTTATGTTTAAAGCAAGGAGTATCTCTATCAAAAGTAGTCATCTACCAAGACCTGACTGTTTTATGTTTTAAGGAGTAATTTCCCCAAAAATACTATCATTATCAAAATATAGTTTTTACTTTAAAGGAATTGGGAGAAAAATCACAAGTAAAAGTAATAGGGGAAAATAATATTATACCTCAGCAGTAATACTGCTGGCTAAAGTAAATGAAACATAGACTCCAAGAGGGTATCGAAGGGACAATACGCCTGGCTCAGTCTAAAGATGAATAAAACATAGACTCCAGGAGGATATCGAAGGGACAATACGCCTGGCTCAGTCTAAAGATGAATAAAACATAGACTCCAGGAGGGTATCGAATGGACAATACGCCTAGCTCAGTCTAAAGATGAATACAACATAGACTCCAGGAGGGTATCAAATGGACAATACGCCTGGCCCAGTCTAAGGATGAATAAAACATAGACTCTAGGAGGGTGTTGAATGGACAATACGCCTGGCTCAGTCTAAAGATGAATAAAACATAGAATCTAGGAGGGTATCAAATGGACAATATGCCTGGCTCAGTCTAATGATGGATAAAAGGGATGATTGTGAACTCGTATGTAACCAAGTTGATTGACGATCGAATACCTGATGACCCTCCAGGTCACCCGTAGAGTTGGTGACATTATGTCACCCATGGGCCTTACCGGCTCGGACTGTAGCTAGCAATCAGGATGCGGGAGTGTCTGTCCCGTATAGATCTATACACATGATGTCCGCTCTCCCTCCAGGGGACTCTGGTTACACGGCGATGACGCTATGAAGCGTCGTATCTGGAAATAGTGCGTCACATTCTATTTGAAGTATTAAAATAGTGGTATAGACTCATGAATGAACTGACTCCTGAGTAATTCTTCGTACTAATGAGAGAGAGAGAGAGTAAATAGAATCTCCTAACTATTCCTATAGTAGTTAGTAGTGTTTTAGGTATATGAATAATGGAAGGATGCCTTTGCTACCCAAAGGAAATGAACTGGCTGAGAGAACTTTTATGACTATATATGTATACATGATATATAACTAATATTTAAACGACCTTCGGACGGATAACCGATACCCTAGAGCCACATCCAAACAATGAAAAGGAGGTAGGGTGAGCTAGCCTTCCTATGTCCTTTAAACATTACTTATATAACTATACATATATAGGCATGCATTTTATAATATAAAAGCATAAAAGAGAGTTTGGTGAAAAACCTTTGGAAAACTTATAAATAAGAATTTATGACTTGATGTCAATTTATAAAACAAGCTTTGGAAACCTTTGGAAAATCTTTAATAATCTAAAAAGGGATATCCATACTTTAACGAGATTTGAAAACAAGATTTGAAAACCTTTAGCTGAATAAAGCAGTTTAACATGCAAAAATCTATTTTGCTATACAGTTATTAATCACATGTGATTGATATAATAACTCTATAGTTCAACTTGTATCCCCCCGTAAAATCATTTAAAAGGTTAATTCAAGGGTATGAACTCACCTGACGTGGGTGATCCGGATGAACGGGCGGTATAGGATGCTAAGCGTCAAGTGAGGACTTGACCATACACGCGAATCCTATTTAACATGTAATGATACATTTAAGTATTTAATCAGTCATTTAACAACTAATTATGCAAGTAAGGGTTCCCTAAGGCATGAAAACACTTTGCTACAAGTGCTAGGAGTATCAAGGGTTGCATATAAAGAGAGTATGGCCTCACATTGGAGTTTACTCCTCAAATGGTGGCCCTTAGTGGTGTTTACGGTTTCAAGACCATTTCCCTCATGAGTTTAGGGCCATGAACTCATGGGAATGGTGTCATTGAGTACTCAAAGGTCTTAAACTACTCAAGGATTATCCTAGACTCAAATCAAGGGCTATGGAAGTGATCGGGGCTCAAATGACCCTTCTTTGGAGTTTACGGTTTTGAACCACTCCTTGGGGAGTTTACGACAGTAAACACATGAGTTTTCGTCCATAAACTCATGTTTGCCCCTTCCTTTCGTGATTTGGTGTAAAGTTCTAGTCACTTATTCAAGCCATAGAAGGTGTTAAGGGCATCAAAACACCCTTTTGGGGGTGTTTACGGTTTTGGGAGGTCCCCAAACTGTAAACACATATTCTTGGGGGGTTTTGGTGTTCAATCCATGGTTTAACATGTATTCTAAGCAAATAACTTGATGGGAGGAGTGTACTTACGATGTAGGAGCTTGAATGATCAATTTTGGCCAAGAACACTAGTGTGTGTTCTTGTGTTGTTGATGTTCTTGATGAACACTTGAAAATCTATGAAAAAGACAAGATTTCATGGATGAAATCGTGTAAAAACACTAGATTAAGTGTTATATGAACGAATCTAGGAAGAAAACACTTACATTTTGTAACGACCCAAAAATCACGACTAAAAAAATTTCTTTTAAAACATTACTAAAACTAGATTTATAAAAACATATCATAAGTTAAACATAACTTTCGAGTATTAAATTCAAAACATAATATCATTATCAGAGTAAACATTCCCAGGTTGACTAATCTATGGTGTGTGCCATGCGATCACCCCGAGCTCTTCCCTCCGCTACCGGAAGTACCTGAAAACAAAACTGAAAACCGTAAGCACGAAGCTTAGTGAGTTCCCCCAACGTACCGCATACCATACAACCACATAACATATATACTGCCAGGCTATTCTGGGGTGCCTGACTACCCGGTACGGCCATTCTGGGGTGCCGACCTACCCGTGTCAAGCCATTCTGGGGTGCTGACCTACCCATACGGCCATTCTGGGGTGCCGTCTTACCCGTGTCAAGCCATTCTGGGGTGCTGACTACCCATCGGTCCTAACAACCGATCCTCGGGGACTATTTCACCCCTACTACTACGATCACATATAACATAACAAGCCAGCATGCAAACATAACATCACGTACTATCAGACATTTCTGGGGTGTCTGACTACCCTTCGGTCCTAACAACCGAACTCTACTACTATCACATATAACGTATCATGCTAGCATACAACATAACAGGTAGTAGCAATCAAGATGATATCACAAAGACAATCATCCAACATACAACTCCTACTGGTGGGCCGGCATTGTGGCCTTAGACCCACCGCTACTGGAAGGTAACTCACCTGAACTGCTGAGCTCTGCTGATAAACCTCTGGCTGCTACTCAACAATACCCTGAACCGCTGCTCCTCTAGCTCTCCGAGCTATCAATATACATATAACACTTAGTCTAACTGACCTCCAAAGGTTAACCAAGTCAACCCTGGTCAAAGTCGACGTCCTGGTCAAAGTCAACCCTCCAGGTCAACCCTACTCGCCGAGTCACCCTACTGACTCGCCGAGTGCATAAGTCCAGAGTCCTTCCACTCGCGACTCTACTCGCCGAGTCAGCCCCTGACTCGCCGAGTTTACTGATTCCCGATTCCTGTCCTGACCAACTCACTGAGTCCTGGCTCGACTCGCTGACTCGAGTCTTAACTCGAAAGGTTTGGGACCACTCGACCTGACTCGCCGAGTCTAAGAACAGACTCGCCGAGCACACGACAAACTTCATCCAACTCGACGAGTTGTTCATCAAACTCGCCGAGTTCATGCCCATCTTCATCCGACTCGACGAGCTGTTCATCCCACTCGTCGAGTTCCTCCTCATCTTCAAGCTACTCGCCGAGTCCACTCGAAGGACTCGTCGAGTCCACTAAGATCCACTTACATGCAGAGGACTTCCGAGTCATGCATGAGCTCCAAACTATAGATCTACCCTCCCCAAGCCTACTTCCCACGTAAAGTTGCAAACTTTACGTGTAGAGAGTGAGATCTAGGCAAAATACACCCATAGCTAGGGTTTAGGACCAAGAGACTCCAATTTCCACCCAATGGCTGATACTTTATGGGATTACATACCAAAATAAACATGGATCTGAGGTAGCAACCTCAGATCTGGACCTCAAGCTCAAGATTGGTCTTTAACATGGCTTAAAAGCCCCAAAACTCATAACCAAAGAAGATCTAAAGGAGGGAAACGAATTGATACCTTCCAATGCTCTGAAATGCTTCCCAAACTTCAGATCTAAAGCCACTCCCTGATGCTTCCAAGATTCCCGCTCCTTCTTCTTCCTTAAAACCACCCAAAAATGGCTAAAAGCTTGAATGAACACAATGGGGGCTTAAGGTGCGGCGTTCTGGGTGCAAGGGGCTGTAAAGGAGCCCTAGGAAGAAGATTAAGATGCTTAAATAGGCTCCAAGCCCCGGATTTAGGGTTTTCCTCGCACAGACCAGACTCGCCGAGTCCACTTGGCCGACTCGTCGAGTTGGTCACTTTCTTATCGACCCGGATCCCGCTCCGACTCGCCGAGTCCTTCCTTGACTCGTCGAGTCCCTCTAAAATTTAGGGTTTCCTTTACTTTCTTGGCTTTCAAAATCCTGGGTGTTACAACTCTCCCCCACTTAAACTGAACTTCGTCCTCGAAGTTTGCTATGATCAACTGCCTGCGAACTGCCTCCAATTCTCTGTCTGGAAAAACTAACATCCTTTTGTCCGACACTCCAGCCACTCACCATGCCGATCATTACCGTTGGAACATACTGAATCCTTCTCCTTTCCATAATTTCCTCCGACTGGAAATCCTGCTGCCTCCCATTCGCCTACCGAATGCACTGAGACTACTCTGGTCTAACCAATCTCCCTATATCTGAGTTACCGGGCTCCCACCGGTCACTACACTCCATCGCAAACTCCTAGTCTCTTCCAGCGACTCCTAAAGATACTTCGACTATCCATGACTGCTATATCTATTCGGCTGCTCATACTGAAACGATGCTGCTGGAAACATCTTGCTTATATCTCATCTGATTACTCAACGCCTACTAACTCGAGCCTTCCATCCTGAAAGAAAGGCTACCTGCCTAGCTATCCTTACAGATCACTTACACTTGGCAGAAGGTTCAACTGATCCTGCTGAGAGAGACTTGCCATTTCCAAATCAACCAACTATACCGTCAGCACTTGCATTCCAACACAAAACTAATATTGACCCACAACCCTGAAACCTTCCAACACTGAACTACCTGCAATAATGAACATGCCTGAAACACTAAACTGCCTGAAACGCTGAACCGACTGAAACGCTGAACGGCCTGAAACACTGAGCGGCCTGAAACGCTGAGCTGCCTGAAACGCTGAACTGACTGAAACATTGAGCTGCCTGAAACACTGAGCTGACGGAAACATTGAGCTGCCTGAAACACTGAGCTGACGGAAACATTGAGCTGCCTGAAACACTGAACTCCAACCCAACTGTGGAGTCAAGGGACTCCTCACTTAGTCGCTTCCACGACTTCTGACCGAAATCTTCCTCTAGGACTAGTTTCCACTAGTTCCCTGTCACTGCGGCTCTAACAATCTTCCGATCCAACCGATCGGGTCCATACGTCACATCCTAACATCATCAATTCCACGACTAACACCATGATGGCTCCCAGACTGACGGTAGCCCTTAACACACCCGAACCCCAACGGTCCACCGCTACTCTGATCTCATAACTGATGCGACGATCTATAGCCGAAATTGCTGACTTAGCCAATACTGATCCAATTGGGATATCCAAAATCTAACCCGTGGATTCCCATATCCTCACTGCTACACCCGAACTGGTGGGTACAACTGCTTTCCCGCGTCTATCACGCGCTCATGCTACCTACCAATCTGATAAAAGGCTGCGACTACGCTTGCGGACTTACAACTCTCTAATGCTACCTGGCTGCTAGTGAATGCTACGGCTACCCCCGCAGACTTACAACACCACTACTACCATCTGACTGCTAGTGAATGCTACGGCTACCCCCGCAGACTTACAACACCACTACTGCCATCTGACTGCTAGTGAATGCTACGGCTACCCCCGCAGACTTACAACACTACCACTACTATCTGACTGCTAGTGAATGCTACGGCTACCCCCGCAGACTTACAACACTACCACTACCATCTGACTGCTAGTGAATGCTACGGCTACCCCCGCAGACTTACAACACTACTACTATCTCAAGAACATCCTGACTAACCCTAGTCCCGCTAGTGATTCCTCATCCCGATTTCTCAAACCCGCCCTCAGTCTTTGAATTCTGCATCATCCTCGACATCTTATATCCTTGATATATTTGTCGCTTCGTCGAGGAACTCTTCGGCTTGGCTCCCAAACCAACCGTCCACTAATCCGGATACAAGAAGCTATTGTTGGGAAGTTTCCAACCTCCCAACTCCTGAATCTACGCAACCTGCATGCTGCCTCAGACACTGGCTACTAATACGAAAACATCTCTTGTTACCCGTTCTCAGGATCCTCATTCCGACTCACTTGAGTCCGACAGGTGGTCCTCCAATCCTGGATTCCCAACCAGCTTCTAACCATCTCGATTACATGAACTAACCGCTGGGAAAAGTCCTCGAACTCTCAATTCTGAACTTCTCAATCCATCCATCACTGGGCTACTACCATTTCTTCTCAGAGGCCGCACACTCATTCTGAGTCTACGAGACTCTTATCCATGTATCCCCGGAGGGTTCTCCCCCACTTCGATCCTGCTTACCCCTTGCTGCTTCTCATTCAAAAGAGATCCCGATCTTTGCTGCCATTCTATAATCATTCTGCTAAAGAACCCAGGCCTGCCATAGCTAGGGATCTAACCAATCCATCCCAACACTAACCACTCCGAACTAGCGAAACGAACCAAATCTCTCCCAACCATGCTATAGTTACTGCATCCTCCGAAACCTTCTCTATAAGAGCACATCCCCTAACTACCAACCAATTATCCGAGGTATGCAAATGGCATATAACATAATCACAGCAAACCACACTATAACACAACACTTATACCACAATTTGATGCAGAACCATAACAATATAATCATGACATAAGCTGACAGAAAAACAAAAGTTACGTACCTTCATTACTCAGTGCTGCTCGAATCCCTGCTGACATCTACCGGAAAACTCGGCTCTGAGCCGTAGGCACCCTTGCCGGGCCTCGACAACTGCTGGCGGTACTCGAAATCCCAAGGGCAGGAGCTGGCACCTGCCCTGCTGGATACAAACTCGGACAGTGGGCCCTCTTGTGGCCCCTCTGACTGCAATGGAAACATAACGGATCGAGCCCCTGGGCGATGGTAACAACACAGTCTCTGCTAAAATGACCAATCTGACCGCACTTGAAACACCCAGCATCGCCACCACTCCTACGCCTACACACACCCATATGCGTCCTTCCGCACTTCCCGCATCGACTGCGGCTCTGATAGTTCCTCGTCCTCAAATCTGGACCCTTGGGCCTCTTACCCGAACCTGTGGCTACCTGAGTCTCATCGATTTTCCTTTTCCCTTCTGACTTCCTGCCCGACTCTCGCTCCTGCGTTACCCCAACGGCAATGCCTGCTAACTGAACAACAGATGTCTGATCCTGAAGCCTCGCTATCAATCTATCGGTGATCCTTACGACCATGTCGGGCAGATCCTCGCGAATGGCTCGCGAAACTTCCTCAACTATCCAATCATGCAATGGTCTCTCTTGGAGACAAAATTCCCCACTCACCCCTGCCCCCTGATGGCAGGAACTAGAAATAGGATCTCCCTCCTTGATGGATCCCTGAACTCCATAAGATTCGGGACCTAGACGAGCCCCAATCTGCCCTGAAATTATCCCGGGCCTAAAGGCCTCAAGATGACTGTCCATAAGCTCCACGATGGCCTCTCTAACTGAACCAAAAATCACTGGAGTCTGATCAATGATGCTGCGCGTAATCTCTGCAGAAATGAAATCCCTCATCTGATCATCAAGCTGCCCGGCTCTGAAGCCCGAGCCAGACCCCTCCTCGACACCTGAACTGCTAACTGATATCTCGCGCAACGTCACCATGCTGAAATTATAACAAAATCCTGATCAATTTACCTACTACTGCTGAGGAATTTCTCACTCACTACCCCATTCCTGGTTTCGTCTTGGCCCCTCTTGAATCGAGTACGGATCCTCTGCTTTCAGTAGTATGGGCCCCTACTACCTTCCACATCTATCCATACTTTCCTCAAGAGTTACCTCAACTCCACACAGTCCCCTTTACTCTTCTACTGATTTCTGCTACTCTCATCCTAGGCTTGCCCTAGGGAACCTCTGACTCTACCCAAACAGTCCTCAGCTGCTGAAGGCCTCCTTGTAATGCCAATTAGCCACCACCTGAATACCATCACATGTAATGAGGCTCGGATAATCCTTCGAGTGAAAGTCTCGTCCCTACAACGGTTGGACTCAGACAAGAGCTGCGCAATAGGGCCAAATCCAACACTCTGAGATTATTCAACCCTGATCACATGTGATGTGACGTATTCACCTAATGGCTAACTCCCATCACTCAGAGTCCCACAAAGCACAAAGCAAGCAGCATTCGGATAAGGGAAACATACTCAGGCAAAACAATTCTCATAACAAGAAACTGCTCTAGCATATAATGCTAAGCTCATGCTATCAGGCATAACCTACTCAGGCTATCCTACTGCTGTCTACTCAATACTAGCATGCAATTCTCATAAAGCTGAACACATAAAACAGGCACATAAGGCATCATCCTAGATCCTTAGTCCTATTCTAGCATGCTGTTCTACGGAAGCTGGAACTGAAACTGAAACTGAAATCGATACTGATAATCATAATATAACTTGTATGGGTAAATTGGGAGTACTTACTTGAGCTCGGTTGATTGCATGCACCACACCTCTTTTCTCTTTTAAAATTTCCTTTCTTTTGAATTCTTTTTGTTTTTCTAAAACTGTTTTTCGTTCTCAAAATTCTTTTTACAAAACTGTCTTTTCACTTTTGAAAACTTTTTATCCGACCCCTCAGTTTGAGTTCAGGCACCCCCGGGAGAATGCCCGAATCCCTCAAACCAAGGCTCTGATACCAACTTGTAACGACCCAAAAATCACGACTAAAAAAATTTCTTTTAAAACATTACTAAAACTAGATTTATAAAAACATATCATAAGTTAAACATAACTTTCGAGTATTAAATTCAAAACATAATATCATTATCAGAGTAAACATTCCCAGGTTGACTAATCTATGGTGTGTGCCATGCGATCACCCCGAGCTCTTCCCTCCGCTACCGGAAGTACCTGAAAACAAAACTGAAAACCGTAAGCACGAAGCTTAGTGAGTTCCCCCAACGTACCGCATACCATACAACCACATAACATATATACTGCCAGGCTATTCTGGGGTGCCTGACTACCCGGTACGGCCATTCTGGGGTGCCGACCTACCCGTGTCAAGCCATTCTGGGGTGCTGACCTACCCATACGGCCATTCTGGGGTGCCGTCTTACCCGTGTCAAGCCATTCTGGGGTGCTGACTACCCATCGGTCCTAACAACCGATCCTCGGGGACTATTTCACCCCTACTACTACGATCACATATAACATAACAAGCCAGCATGCAAACATAACATCACGTACTATCAGACATTTCTGGGGTGTCTGACTACCCTTCGGTCCTAACAACCGAACTCTACTACTATCACATATAACGTATCATGCTAGCATACAACATAACAGGTAGTAGCAATCAAGATGATATCACAAAGACAATCATCCAACATACAACTCCTACTGGTGGGCCGGCATTGTGGCCTTAGACCCACCGCTACTGGAAGGTAACTCACCTGAACTGCTGAGCTCTGCTGATAAACCTCTGGCTGCTACTCAACAATACCCTGAACCGCTGCTCCTCTAGCTCTCCGAGCTATCAATATACATATAACACTTAGTCTAACTGACCTCCAAAGGTTAACCAAGTCAACCCTGGTCAAAGTCGACGTCCTGGTCAAAGTCAACCCTCCAGGTCAACCCTACTCGCCGAGTCACCCTACTGACTCGCCGAGTGCATAAGTCCAGAGTCCTTCCACTCGCGACTCTACTCGCCGAGTCAGCCCCTGACTCGCCGAGTTTACTGATTCCCGATTCCTGTCCTGACCAACTCACTGAGTCCTGGCTCGACTCGCTGACTCGAGTCTTAACTCGAAAGGTTTGGGACCACTCGACCTGACTCGCCGAGTCTAAGAACAGACTCGCCGAGCACACGACAAACTTCATCCAACTCGACGAGTTGTTCATCAAACTCGCCGAGTTCATGCCCATCTCCATCCGACTCGACGAGCTGTTCATCCCACTCGTCGAGTTCCTCCTCATCTTCAAGCTACTCGCCGAGTCCACTCGAAGGACTCGTCGAGTCCACTAAGATCCACTTACATGCAGAGGACTTCCGAGTCATGCATGAGCTCCAAACTATAGATCTACCCTCCCCAAGCCTACTTCCCACGTAAAGTTGCAAACTTTACGTGTAGAGAGTGAGATCTAGGCAAAATACACCCATAGCTAGGGTTTAGGACCAAGAGACTCCAATTTCCACCCAATGGCTGATACTTTATGGGATTACATACCAAAATAAACATGGATCTGAGGTAGCAACCTCAGATCTGGACCTCAAGCTCAAGATTGGTCTTTAACATGGCTTAAAAGCCCCAAAACTCATAACCAAAGAAGATCTAAAGGAGGGAAACGAATTGATACCTTCCAATGCTCTGAAATGCTTCCCAAACTTCAGATCTAAAGCCACTCCCTGATGCTTCCAAGATTCCCGCTCCTTCTTCTTCCTTAAAACCACCCAAAAATGGCTAAAAGCTTGAATGAACACAATGGGGGCTTAAGGTGCGGCGTTCTGGGTGCAAGGGGCTGTAAAGGAGCCCTAGGAAGAAGATTAAGATGCTTAAATAGGCTCCAAGCCCCGGATTTAGGGTTTTCCTCGCACAGACCAGACTCGCCGAGTCCACTTGGCCGACTCGTCGAGTTGGTCACTTTCTTATCGACCCGGATCCCGCTCCGACTCGCCGAGTCCTTCCTTGACTCGTCGAGTCCCTCTAAAATTTAGGGTTTCCTTTACTTTCTTGGCTTTCAAAATCCTGGGTGTTACACATTTTGTCGGATTTGACGGAAAGATTTTATGATAGTTGAGAGAGAATTCTTGGTGTTCTTGGACTTGGAAGTGAAAAATGGGCTAAAAATGACTAAGTGTCATATTTATACTCATTGGGGTTCACGACCGTAAACTCCAGATTTACATCTGTAACTCTAAATTTTTGGAGTTTCGCGACTTACGTTAAACACGGCAAACTCTAAATTATACTTCCTTATTTTTGTTTGCTTGACGAATATAAAATAAAATACTTGAACGGGTTTAAATCCGGTCAGAAATGTTTTAAGATGAATTTGGCTAATTTTTTGAAGTGCTTGACTGCAGAGTTTATACAAATGAAAATTCCGGGTTGTCACATCATCCCCCCGTTAGAGGGAATTTCGTCATGAAATTAGAGTTCAAGCACACACACATAGATGCAATTGAGTGACTCAACATATAAGGATGCTTTAGATTCAACAGGACTTCTCGCTCCTAGATGAGTTTAGGTCTTCGCTTGGCGTTCCAGCGAACCTTTACGAACGGAAAGCGGATTTGCTTCGGTTGTTTGACCTCTCGTTCCATGATTCCTATAGGTTCTTCTACGAACTTGGGCTCTCATTGATTTCGATCTTGACGAGTGGGGCTTCGAGAGTCGCGTCGGACAAGCACCTTTTTCAAGTCTAAGACATGGATAGGTTTGGGTGGGATTCATGGAATTCCAACAGAAGTTGTGGTCCGATGAGGGTTGGAAGAATTCTTATCAAGAATCTCGGATGGTCCTACACTCTTGGGAAGATAGAGTTTTTCAGTACTTAGAACATAATGTACTTACATGGTTAGATCATCACTCGATGTGATCGCCATTCTGAAGTTCCAAAAGTTCCTTCACAATGGGGAGGGTGTATTCTCCGGTTTGGTTCTTAGAAGGCTCGGATCATTTTTCGGATTCGTGCTTCTTAATGGTTGGCTTTTGGAGGTTTTCTGGATCATCGGATGTATTGGCTATATACTGGCCTCCGTTGGTTGCATGACATCTATCTCGACCTAGTGCAAAATGGACTTGCACTTCTATCCCTTGAGGTGTCTCTAACGGAAACTCTCAATGTCGGTGAGATAGGATTTTACCAGACGGTGTTTAGAAAATTTAAATTTTCATTAATATCTTATAGATGCTTTCACAGCACGATCCCTAAATGAAAAGAATCATGCTCTTACTCACTTCGTTGTTTCATGGATGTCAGTCTCTGATCAGGGCTAACTTGGCCCTTAGAGATTTTCTGAAACGGTTGGCTATTACAGGAGGCGGTTCTACTATCTCCTTAGAGATAGTATTCTTGGGAACACCTAGTAGCCCAACAATTCTCTAAGACATGCCGCAATAAGGTGTTGGATCTCTCTCCAACTCGTAGGAAGCGCGTGTTCTTGTATAACCCATCGACTAACACCTAGACTGGTGTCGAGTCTACTATCTCTTTATGATCTGAGTTATAAGGCTTAACGCAACATACCATTTTACTTTATTCAAGTATTCTTGGTTGCGGAGGTGGTCATGTGGTTCTTGGCATTCTAGTATTTAAGTTTGGAGAGTGCAATCTATCGTCTATAGGGCGATGATGACTTTTCTTGCATGAGGATGCGGCGAGTCCTAGGCACTTACTCGTCTGTAACTGGATGGACGAAGTGCCTGAGTAGTGCGAGTATTACTTGTAACTACTCTTCCGGTGTTTCTGAGCTTCCTCGATCTACATTAAATCTAAAGAGTACAGGGTTCTGTCACTCGGAACCTCTGATTTTCTTCTCATCCATTTCTCTTAGAGTTTAACCTGCCACAGCTTTCAGGTTTCTGGGACTCACTACCAAGATGCTTAATTTGTGGGATTAAGCGTGAATGGATGGTCGTAGTCAATGTTTTGATTCTTATGACTTGAGTTGATTTTCCTAACCGAGGGTGTTAGCTACTATGTTGGCTTAACCGGGATAACAACAAATTTCAGATTTGTGGTCATTTTTGTAGCTCAACCCTCAGTGGTTTTCTTGACTCCAATTCCTTTTCTATGGAATAGGATGAAGGGTCTTACTATAAGGTTCGTGGTAGAGCTCATACTCGGCTTAATCACCAATACTCGGTGTATGCAAGTCGTATATAATAGAGATCGACGGGATGTTGAGTTGTGTGGCCCCACCCAGACCCACAACCCAACGAGGAACAGGGAGTAGGGAGGAAGCACACATCTTAAATCTCGTTGATCTAAATTATATACCACTCTAATGCATATACTCAGTAGTAGTAAGTCAATCCAATGAGTTCTTTCTCTTGATTCACAAACCTGATCGTGAGGTGCTAATGTTCTTTCTGGGGGATTTACTGGGTAGGTCTCAGGCGGTTGTTGTCTTCTGAGATACCTGCAGTGCCTTTCGCTTTGGGTTCTATTTGTCTAAGGAGGGGTTGGTTAATAGCGCGTGGTACCCTTCTCCTGGGTACTTCGGAAGGTTTGGATAAGAGAGACGACTTACGGTTCGCATTAGGTTTTTCTTATTACGTTCGGAAGAATCTTTATTTGACGCAGAGGCTATGGTGAAAGTTCTCTTTACACAACACTAGGAATTTTCACATGGTCGCACCAAGTCGAACCATGATTGACGGCAGTGTCGAAATTAATCAACATCGACATGATATGGCACGAAGGTTGATAGGACCATGTGCTGAACAGGGCACACAAGTTCTTAGCGTCTCGGGTTTCATTCATGGTATCACTATCGCGGATACTTGGACCGATAGAATCGACGCAGAACTATAGGGGGTCCTGATGTTTTTGGAATAGTGTACTTTTCATGAATGGATTTCTCACGAGGCCTTTCTATAATCGCCTAGTATACACCAGTTATGTATAATTAAGGTTACAAGGACTGTTGACTAAGCGACTCTGCCCTAAATCCACAACCAAACGAGGAAAAAGAGATAAGGCAGCATCACTCACTCGAGGTCTATCAATCTTAATTATAAATGACCTTAACGTATATATTTCACCATCATAGCTTTACCTGATGGGTTTTTGAGTGTTACAACAGTGCTGCGACTTTCGCCTTAACGAGGGAGTAATTACAATTAGAATTAATCATTTAATGTTTTCGGTTAACTACTCAGGATTAAGAGACGTACCAAAAATTCTACCGGGTTCATTGATGCTTCCTTAGGTATTAGGGTTAGACTCCTCCTGTGCCTTTTTCATTTCTTTCAGTTGGGAGTCCCTCTTGAAGTGCCCACTTTCACCACATAGGTGGCATACTGGACTGGTCCCCACATTGGTGGTTGATGCAATGAACTCAACCGGGGTTCTACAGAAGCGAGCGATATGGCCCTTCATGTTGCACCTAAGGCAAAAGAGTTCCCGAAAGATACCATGATGATGGTAGCTACACTTGACGCAACGGGGAAGGTTTCCTAGGTATGGTCTTCTTGGAGTCGAGGCGGAAGTGTTGACAGAGGTATTGACCACTTCAGCTTGTTGCCCTTCGGAAGGCCTTTGAGTCGACGTGTTTCCCTCCCCATTCTTGAACTTTCTCTTCAGTGGATTTGGTTGGGGTTCTTGGGTGGCTTTACTCACTGGTGCTGGTTGCTGCTGTCCATTGCTTTGATCGGGATTCCTGATAGGGCTCCTGCTAACATTGGCGTTGGTAGCATTCAGATGAGCCATGACAGCTGATACGGCTGCCGAAACTGCAGCTCGAAACGTAGCTTCATCGAATTGAAGGACCGGTGTCTTACTAACGGGTCGGTTATGCTTCTTCGGAGGCATGGTTTTTCCTACACGAAAAGGAGCACAAGTTGATGAGAGACGATGGTTAACCCTAGACGTATCTTTCTTTATTATGGTAGGCATAAATTTTCCCGTGCCTCGGATTATGGTTATCTGAGCATCGACCTACATCCCTATGATGCAGTCCGGGTAACAGGGTAGGAGTGAGTGTATCGGAAAGCCATAAAATGGGTGTCGTTCCTACTAAATTATCTTTAAACTGGAGAAATTCACTCTTTGGTTTTGAAAAGACCTGAGAGAAGTTCGGAACAAAGACCACGGAAGAAAGGCTCATGAAAACTTATGGCTAAACACTCTTAATCGAGGTTTTGAGATCCGATCTATTCGTATTACTTGCGACGGGAAAGACGATTTGCCTGGCACATAGTGTGAGTAGTGTAATCACTAACTCACTAACTTGTATTATTTTGTGGATTTATTAGCGTGTCGATAAAGAGGAAAGGACACTTCTCGGGTTCCATGCATTGGCTCCCTTTGTCCACCTCTTATCCCTGACTGGAGTAGACGTTGGTTTTCTTCGGGTACTTACATAGAGTTCTCTTCTCTGGTAGACATACTGAATCTCTACTCCGCCTTACTTTTGATTCTGACCCTGAGTGTCATCACTTCATGATAGATGACTGGAATCTCGGAAGTTCAGGCGAATTCCCCACTGATGAAGCTTGAAACGTAGCTTCATCGAATTGAAGGACCGGCGTCTTACTAACGGGTCGGTTACGCACTTACGCTTCTTTGGAGGCATGGCTTTTCCTACATGAAAAGGAACATAAGTTGATGAGAGACGATGGTTAACCCTAGACGTATCTTTCTTTATTATGATATGCATAAATTTTCACGCGCCTCGGATTATGGTTATCTGAGCATCGACCTACATCCCTATGATGCAGTCCGGGTAACAGGGTACGAGTGAGTGTATCGGAAAGCCATAAAATGGGTGTCCTTCCTACTAAATTATCTTTAAACTGGAGAAATTCACTCTCTGGTTTTGAAAAGACCTGAGAGAAGTTCGGAACGAAGACCACGAAAGAAAGGCACATGAAAACTTATGGATAAACACTCTCAATCGAGGTTTTGAGATCCGATCTATTTGTATTACTTGCGACAGGAAAGACGATTTGTCTGGCACATAGTGTGAGTAGTGTAATCACTAACTCACTAAATTGTATTATTTGTGGATTTATTAGCGTGACGATAAAGAGGAAAGGACACTTCTCGGGTTCCATGCATTGGCTCCCTCTGTTCACCTCTTATCCCTGACTGGAATAGACGTTGGTTTTCTTCGGGTACTTACCAAGAGTTCTCTTCTCTTGTAGACATACTGAATCTCTACTCCGCCTTACTTTTGATTCTGACCCTGAGTGTCATCACTTCATGATGGATGACTGGAATCTCGGAAGTTCAGGCGAATTCCCCACCGATGTCCCTAAAAGGTACAGGCACATGGGGCTTCAATAGTCTCGACCCTGTTCATTTATTTCCGAATTGGTAACCTTCTCAAAGAACATCTTTTGGGTCTGAATCTACTCTTCTGCCGATCACTGAAGTGGATACGGTTTTCTAAAGGGTTTTGCGCGAGAATGGAAATGTCTACAGAATCCTAAAAGATTATTAAAACATTTCACTGGGTGATCCATATCGAGTCCTGCTACAATTCCATAGTGTATACAAATCATATATAACTTAGATCTGATAGGCCTTCGAATATGTGATACTACTCTATATCCACATCAAAACAAGGAAAAGGAAGTAGAGCGAAACCACACATTCTTAGCCTATGAGATCCTCACTATATATAACCTTGGGAGTACACACTTTGTAATTGTAGGTATATCAATAAGGATATTTTAAGTTCTTCACACAGGGTTATTTATGGTTCCTAAAATACCCCTATGGTATTTTAATTACTGGTTTGATTCTTAACTCCTGAACATGATTATGGGTTTATAGTAAATCTTTTAGTATCCTAAAATACTCCCATAGTATTTTAAACTTTATGTTTGGCTCTAGCATTCCTATTTGGTAAGTTTCGGATTTGTTGCAACATTACTGATGTGCACAAAAGTACTAAATAATTTTAATATTTATAACCTAACAAACTTAACTAACTATGCACTTATAGGCAGTGTACCTAGTCAGATTACAGTATAGCTTGGGTAAGTCGGGTGTCGATCACAGGGAACGGTGTTCTAATTAATTTACTTACTTATTAAATTAACCTAATTTATTAACAAGTTTAAAAGAGGTTTTATCTGGTTTTACAAGATCAGATGAACTTAAATCAAATTCAATAAATAAAAACACACTCTTGTTTAGTTTGAATCCACTTCTCCCTTATGGCTAGCTAATGATTACGGATTATTAAGTTGGTTTTTAGTTATATTAGTAATTTAGTTCTAACTTACCAATAATTAACTAATTCATGTCAAATCATGTATGTTCACACATAATTAAACACAGAACTAATTATAAATGCAAATATACTATGTAAGATTTGTAATATAAACGCAATTATGGTCACAATACACATTCTATAGCACATCTAAGCTTATTTATTCTAATTACTAACTAAGATTGGTCAATCCTAGCTCCAACAATTTAATGTTCACTAAATCATTAGGTAAACAAGTTCATGCAGTTAATGGTCACTAAGCTACACAGAACATGCAATCAAGCAATTAGAGGAACAAACAATAGCATGCTAGGTTATACAAATCAAACACAAGAAATTTTTACCAACTAAACTTAATCCATAAACATTGAACTATTCAAAAGGTTGAAGCTTCATCTAGCTAAACAAGAGTAGCTAGATTTAGCTGCTCGTCATAGCAACTAAACCAACACAGCTAAAAGTAATAAAAGACATGTTCTAATTTAACCAAGATATAAACCTCTATTCTTTTTGGTGTTGAAAACCTTCTTCCAGAACCCTTCTTTCGCTCTGAATCGTCTCCTGGAATTCTTTTCTTCAGCAAAAAAAACTTCTTACTTTCGTAATAATCAGGAGAACTTAAATAATCTCCAAAAACTCGCGCCACGTCGTGGCCAGCTTTGCCATGTCGTGGGCTTCAAGCTATCCGTATCCTTCAAGGAATCATCCGCGTCGCGATGTCTATCTTCTGGAAACTCCATGCCACGTCGTGGCCGACTTTGCAACGTCGTGAATTCAGTATTTATCGTGGATTTATTCTTTTCTTGTCTTTCAAGCCTCCCATGTTCCACATATTGTCACTTTTGGTCCCTCTCTTCGAAAATCCTTTTAATTGACTGAAAATAACAATTTAAAGTCATAAGTACCATTATTCTAAACATATTATCAATTTATTAATAAAAATGTTCTTAAATATTGCCTAAAAATAAGTATAAATATGGAAATATCAATTACTATCAATCCTAAGCACACGTTAGTCGTATCTCGAATAAATGTAGTTGATCAGGTTACATTTATTCCAGCTTACGATTACGTAACTGCCCAGGTTTGACGGTAATGGTCAACATCCAAAGACTTTTATTCTTGTTCCTCTTGTGATACTTTGTTCGGGTGTTTAGATTCTGGATGTTCTTATACTTTGGTAAAATATGGTTATATTTTAAAGTATAATTCTTGGTCAGAGTGTTTTATCCCGATGTATTTATAGGTTGTATATCTTCTACGATTAGATATACTGAGCTCACTATAAACAATGCTCTGATACCAATCTGTCACACCCCAAAACCGAGAATGGCTGAATACGTTCTGGGGTGGAGGACGTCATGTCAAGTATCACAACATATGCAGTATGGTAATCAAAGTACAACAACCATTGCATTAATAGTAATAATTTTTCATAAGTTACTTTTAGCAACAACATCAAGAGTAAAATACAGAGAATAACATATAAAGCAGCTCGGTACAAGGCTGTCTTCACAAAAGCTCCCGGAGTGTACCTGTCTACCGATGACCTGAGAATACAAGTTATTTTGAAAGCGAGTATCAACATTTTTAATGCTGGTGAGTTCATAAGTATTTAATGACATTGGTATAAATACATGTTTTTCTTCAAAATAAACTCATAAAAGATGGTGGTTTAGAATCTACAAAGTATTAAAATTCTTTCCAAAAAATCCTGTATTTTCTAAATAAAAGCAGTCTTCTACCAAGACCCAATTGTTTTATGTTTAAAGCAAGGAGTATCTCTATCAAAAAGCAGTCTTCTACCAAGACCTGACTGCTTTATGTTTTAAGGAGTAGTTTCCCCAAAAATACTATCATTATTAAAATATAGTTTTTACTTTATAGGAATTAGGAGAAAAATCACAAGTAAAAGTAATAGGGGAAAATAATATTATACCTCAGCAATGATACTGCTGGCTAAAGTAAATGAAACATAGACTCCAGGAGGGTATCGAAGGGATAATACGCCTGGCTCAGTCTAAAGATGAATAAAACATAGACTCCAAGAGGGTATCGAAGGGACAATACGCCTGGCTCAGTCTAAAGATGAATAAAACACAGACTCCATGAGGGTATCGAATGGACAATATGCCTGGCTCAGTCTAAAGATGAATACAACATAGACTCCAGGAGGGTATCAAATGGACAATATGCATGGCTCAGTCTAAGGATGAATAAAACATAGACTCCAGGAGGGTATCAAATGGACAATACGCCTGGCTCAGTCTAAATATGAATAAAACATAGACTCCAGGAGGGTATCAAATGGACAATACGCCTGGCTCAGTCTAATGATGGATAAAAGGGCTAAATGTGAACTCGTATGTAACCATGCTGGTTGACGATCGAATACCTGATGACCCTCCAGGTCACACGTAGAGTTGGTGACATTATGTCACCCATGGGCCTTACCGGCTCGGACTGTAGCTAGCAATCAGGATGCGGGAGTGTCTGTCCCGTATAGATCTATACACATGATGTCCGCTCTCCCTCTAGGGGACTCTGGTTACACGACGATGATGCTATGAAGCGTCGTATCGGGAAATAGTGTGTCACATTCTATTTGAAGTATTAAAATAATGGGATAGACTCACGAATGAACTGAATCCTGAGTAATTTTTCGTACTAAAGAGAGAGAGTAAATAGAATCTCCTAACTATTCCTATAGTAGTTAGTAGTGTTTTAGGTATATGAATAATGGAAGGATGCCTTTGCTACCCAAAGGAAATGAACTGGCTGAGAGAACTTTTATGACTATATATGTATACATGATATATAACTAATATTTAAACGACCTTCGGACGGATAACCGATACCCTAGAGCCACATCCAAACAATGAAAAGGAGGTAGGGCGAGCTAGCCTTCCTAAGTCCTTTAAACATTACTTATATAACTATACATATACAGGCATGCATTTTATAATATAAAAGCATAAAAGAGAGTTTGGTGAAAAACCTTTGGAAAACTTATAAATAAGAATTTATGACTTGATGTCAATTTATAAAACAAGATTTGGAAACCTTTGGAAAATCTTTAATAATCTAAAAAGGGATATCCATACATTAACAAGATTTGAAAACAAGATTTGAAAACCTTTAGCTGAATAAAGCAGTTTAACATGAAAAAATCTATTTTGCTATACAGTTATTAATCACATGTGATTGATATAATAACTCTATAGTTCAACTTGTATCCCCCCCCATAAAATCATTTAAAAGATTCATTCAGCGGTATGAACTCACCTGACGTGGGTGATCCGGATGAACGGGTGGTATAGGATGCTAAGTGTCAAGTGAGGACTTGACCACACACGCGAATCCTATTTAACATGTAATGATACATTTAAGTATCTAATCAGTCATTTAACAACTAATTATGCAAGTAAGGACGCCCTAAGGCATGAAAACACTTTGCTATAAGTGCTAGGAGTACCAAGGGTTGCATATAAAGAGAGTATGGCCTCACGTTGGAGTTTACTCCTCAAATGGTGGCCCTTAGGGGTGTTTACAGTTTCAAGACCATTTCCCCCATGAGTTTACGATTGTAAACTCATGGGAATGGTGTCATTGAGTACTCAAAGGTCTTAAACTACTTAAGGGATTATCCTAGACTCAAATCAAGGGCTATGGAAGTGATTGGAGCTCAAAATGACCCTTCTTTGGAGTTTACGGTTTTGGGGTGTGACATCTACTATATATAGGGTCGGGTGTGTGGCTGGGGGAGTGTGTGCGGTTGGGTGTGCGGTTGGCTAGCCGCACACTTGGGTGTGCGGCTGCACACACCTTCCTTGGTGTGTTTGGCCCGATCTTGTGATGCTATACCCTTTCTAACCCTTCTTAAGACTCGTAACTAGGCTATACTAAGCCTAAAGCACTCATATGGACACACAATTTCGCTATAAGATGATAAATTTGAGTGAAATATTGATCTACAGATCGATTGTATAGGATAAAAGTTTCGGGTTGTCACATAATGTAATGTAGTTCTATTATTAACATAAAACCTTTGAAGATATGTGTGTCCCGTAAACAAAATGTTTAGTTAATGCTTATTGTGAGTGATATTATAACCATGCTAAAATGACTAGTGGCCTGCACGACATTCTTCAGGCGTCGAAATGTTATGACATTTGTCATCCCAGGCCCGCCGGCCTAACTGTAGCTAACAGTTTAGGTGCAAGATTGTCAGTCTCGTATTAATCTATAAACAAATTAACGCTCTCCCTCCAGGAGCCTCTGGTTATAATTCAGGGATTTAACGCGTAATCTAGTAGGTATAATGAAGTAATGGCTCACAATCCTGTATTAACTTGTTTACATATATTGTGTAAATGTTCTCTTATTCTTGTAAATGTATGTATTCCTCCTTTGGAGTGTATTCGTAGTGTAAAATAATTATACTTAAATAATTATTTTAGTATTGTATCTTTAAACTTAGTAAACTAATGTAAGTGTTCGATAAACTATACATATTATAGTTTAATATGTATGTTCTTGTATTGTTTCTTGAACTAGTAGAGTAGTATGTGTTGGAATAGTGTCTAAGGCTGCAACTATATTAGGCAAGTATTTGACCCGGTTGTGCATAGTCCTTTTGGGTTGCCTTCACCATAGCAACTTGATAGGATAATTTATTAAGAGAGAATAAATATTATTAATATATTATGGGAATAATATAAAGAATAATAATATTGTTATTTGATTAATATAAGTCATAGAATTAATTAGAATTAATTTGGTGACTCAAAGAGATTAATTAAATAAGAGGGTATAAACTCTCAACTGTTTGATAGTTAAACTTTAGACTGTAAATCCATATTGGATAGGGGTTGGACGAATTCTAGAAGCTAAGGATAGCTTAAAATCGTCCAAGTCTATCTAAGGAATGGATTTGGATTGCTTTAAGAGAAGATTATCCAATAAGGGTTTAAGCTGTAACCCTTAAGGAGTCTACAAGTATAAATAGACCCTATGGCAAAGGGAAATCGGAACTTGATCTAAAGTAGAGAACCCCTGGCCGAATTCCTTCCCTCTCCTCTCTCTCAAATCATCCTCCTTGCTATTTGGTGTTTGTAAGCCATTAGAGGAGTGACAATTGTGACTCTAGAGCTCCAAGACAACAAGATCAAACAAGAGATTCAAAGGTATGATTCTAGATCTGATTTAGTATTGTTCTTATACCTAATTAGTCATTAGAAGTCTTGGATTCAAAGCATGTTTAACTAGAAAGCCTAGATCCAAGCATTAGGGTTTTGCATGCGCACATAGGAAAGTTCTTATGGCTAAAACCCATCAGTGGTATCAGAGCCTAGCTTGGTTTTCATTAAATTGTTGCTTATTTGTTTGAAACTTAACTGCAAAATTCGATTTTTGTGTTTCTGAGTCATGGACTCGGCGAGTTGGCCTGACTCGGCGGGTAACTTGGTGCACTCGTCGAGTCCAAGCGTCAGGAATGGCCAGATTCGGGATTTCTTCATGATTATCTTAAGGAAACTTACCTTAATCATATTAGATCAACCCTAATCCAATTTTTTGATATATATGACTATAATCTTGATCTAATTAAAGATATTTATCAACTAATAAAATATTTAATTTCTTTATATGATAATTGATTAATTATTTGGTAATTATCTTACAAGAAATCTTGAATAAATCAAATATAGATAATTAGGAAATTAATTGTTAATTAAAATTATTTGTTATTTGATCATCCATGTTTTAAATGTTTAAAACTTGTCCTCAAGTTTTGAAATTTATATTTTGTGATTAAAAGTTTTAATTTAGACAATTTAAATTTCAAACCCTAGATTTTAAAAAGTTTAAAATACAACCCTACACTAATATAATATTACAAGAATAATATGTATATATATGTATAACTAAAATGCTAGTCTTACCGTTAGTAGGCCTCATTCACGAAGCCGATCTATAAGGTGGGTATAAGGTTGCGGCCTATAAAATGGCGCTTAATGGGTGTACACTCACACCCACCGCTTGCTTGATCGGTGGAGGGTCGTTAGCCGAACGGGTAGGATAGGGCAACCTCACCCTCTCATTAAAAGTATAATAAGTAATACAAAGTAACTACACTTTTTTTAAAATTTCCCAATCTTAGTTAATTTAGGAAAAGTGAATTGATTCAATCCCATGAAATTACACTTTGCACCCTTGCTAAGAAGTTAGTGGAGCGTGTGTGGTTTACCGGCACACTAATTAGTTATAAGCAAAGGTGGCAAAGGGTGATTCATTGTTTATCATAGTTCGATAGAGCGTGTGTGGTTTACCGACACATCGAATAGGTGATCGTTACAATGAAGGCACCATGTGAATTTGCATGGTAATTCACACCCGCTTTGTGATCCTCGGTATCCCAGTCACAAACAAGAGGGGCATATCGAGATTTAAACATGCCATTGAATAGTTTCAATGAATCTCATCCGAACCTAGGAATTCTCAATACATTTAGGACTTATAGTTAGGTTTTATGGTGGAGAATTAGTAAATCGTCATTCACTTACCTTCATATTATTTTCATGTTAGATTACGGCATCCCTTTTCTAATATGTAAATATTGTTGTTGGATCCTAGCCCTAATTTTTCTTATTGGGTGATAATTAGGGATTCATATTCTAATCTATCTTTGTCCTTTTCTATTTGTAGATATCAAACGCAAACAACGCTGCTGCTAGTTCTTTAACATTGATGAGCCTTTGCCAAAAGGTCACTTTCGATGGAACGAACTTTAGCGAATGGATAAGATACATTCGCACCATTGCTCTCTATGAGGATAAGGAGTATGTCCTCGATGAGAAGCTCGAGAAAATCAACCCTGAAATCGCTACTCCGGCTGAAATTACCGCTTTTGAAACTCATGAGCACGATGCAACGAAAGTACATTGCATCATGATAGCCACCATGAACTCCGAATTCCAAAAGTCCTACGAGGACATGTACCCGTACGAGATGCATTAAGACTTATTGGAGAGATACCACCAAAATGCGAGACAAGAGCGTTATGAGATTTTCACTAACATGATTTCCGCAAAGATGGGTCATGGAGAGTCTCTTACCGTGCACCTACAAAAGATGCAAAGGTATGTCGACCGCCTTCGCAAGTTAAATGTTGACTTTGGGGAAGACTTGGAAATCGACATGGTGCTTCACTCTTTGCCTCCGATGTACAATCAATTTAGGATGACCTACCACATGAACAAAGAGGAGGTCACCCTAAGCAAACTCCAAGGTCTCTTGAGGGTCGCTGAGAGCAACTTCAAAGACAAGTCTGTTGCACCAACTCCCAATCCACCCGTTGCTCCTGTCATGGCTATTGGTCAAGGAAAGGGAAAGAAGAGGAAGGCTTCGTCTAAGAACTATCGTAAGGTTAAAGCCCGAGATGGTGCCTCTTCTAGTGGGACCAAAGTTGATCCTGCTAAGCCATGCCATAACCCAAAGGAGGCAGAGTGCCACCACTGCCATAAGATAGGACATTGGAAGAGAAGCTGCCCAGAGTACCTGCAAGCCATTAAGGAAGGAAAGACCAAGCCGTCTTTCGCAGGTATATACACACTTAAATCTAACGATTCTAATCATGCTATTTCTTGGGTTCTTGATATCGGTTGTCGTTATCACATTTGTTCTAATGTGCATGGACTAAGAAGAAGTAGGGATGTGGAGCAAGGAAGGATCAATCTAATCATGGGAAACAGAAGATCGTCGCATATGACCAAGATTGGAGTGTATTCTTTAGTGCTTAGGAATAATTTATGTTTAGATTTGAACAATTGTTGCTATTCGCCAGAAATAGCTAGAAACATCATTTCATTTCATGGTTTATTTAGACAAGGTTTTAGATTTTCTTTTAATAATGAGAATGGTTCTATTTTGGCTTATCTAAATGGTGTCTTTTACTTTGAAGCTATACCATGTAATGGAATTTATGAAACTGTTATGATTGTTGATAACTTAGGAAATGATGTTTTAAACATAGATTCTTCCACTAGTATGGATAAAGCAACCTTGTGGCATTGTCGTCTTGGACATGTCAACAAGAAACGCATACCCCAACTCCAAAAGGATGGAGTGTTGGAGTCATTCGACCTTAGGGAAGATGACACGTGTGAGTCTTGTTTGCTTGGAAAGATGACTAAATCACCCTTCACGAGCACGTGTGAAAGGGGTGAGGGAATATTGGACCTAATACATACCGATGTATGTGGACCGTTTAGATCAACCACGAAGGATGGGAACCACTTCTACGTGACTTTTACCGATGACTATAGTAGGTATGGGTATATCTATTTAATCAAGCAAAAGTCAGAAACCTTTGAAAAGTTCAAAGAGTTCAAGAATGAAGTGGAGAATCAATTGGGCAGGAAAATCAAGATGCTTCGATCCGATCGAGGAGGAGAGTACCTAAGTCTTGAATTCCACGATTATCTCAAGGAGTGTGGAATAGTTTCACAATTGACGCCTCCTAGGACACCGTAGTTGAATGGTGTGGCAGAAAGGCGTAATCGAACCTTATTGGATATGGTTCGCTCTATGATGAGTCGTGCTTCACTACCAATCTCTTTTTGGGGGTATGCCTTAGAGACTGCCGCCCATATCCTTAACCGAGTCCCTACTAAGAAGGCTCCCAAAACACCTCACGAGATGTGGACAGGGAAAGCTCCCTCGTTAGCACATATCAAGGTTTAGGGTTGCGAGGTTTTCGTAATACGAGATACTCACGACAAGCTCGAACCTCGAAGTGAGCAATGTATTTTCATCGGCTACCCGCAGAAATCCTTTGGATATCTCTTCTATAGACCAAAGGACAATGTTGTCTTCGTTGCGAGGAAAGGAGTTTTCCGAGAGTGAGAACTCATAAGCCAAGGAGACAGTGGGAGGCAAATCGAACATGAAGAGATTTAAGAGTCGATAGATGAAGGAACCTCTACCGCTGGCACTCAACCCGAGGAGGAAACTCCGGTTGAACCGATTGACGAATACTTACTTCTTAGATGTTCTGATAGAGTTAGAGTTCAACCCCAGTTCTATGGTTTTCATATTACTACCGTAGGGTACACGTATATTAGTGATGGTACACTAATAAATCTTGATGAACCTAATAGCTATAAGGAAGCCATGGCAGGCCCGGAGTCTGCAAAATGGAAAGAGGCAATGGATAGCGAGATCTAATCCATGTATGATAGCCAAGTTTGGAATTTGGTTGATAATGTGCCCAGACGTAAGACCGTTGGGTGCAAATTGATCTTCAAGAAGAAGACCGACGTGGATGGAAACGTACACACATATAAAGTGCGATTGGTCGCGAAGGGCTTTACTCAAACTGCCAGAGTTGACTATGATGAGACCTTCTCACCAGTTGCGAAGATAAAATCTATTAGAGTGATGCTAGCAATTGCCGCATTTCATGATTATGAGATTTGGCAAATGGATGTCAAGACCGCTTTCCTTAACGGAAAGTTGGCTGAGGATGTTTACATGGCTCAGCCAGAGGGGTTTGTGGATCCGAAGCATCCGAATAGAGTGTGTAAGCTTGAGAAGTCCATTTATGGACTTAAGCAAGCGTCTTGCAAATGGAATCTTTGCTTCGATGAGAAAGTCAAAGAGTTTGGATGGAAGTCCATGGATGATCCATGGAGCTTTTAACCCATGGGTCCTTGGAAAAGGAAAGGTCATGGGTTATTAGGGTTTCACCCTAACCATACACACTATATAAGCATGCTTATGGTGCATGAAATGGCAACTAGTGAACTAGTGTGTGTGCTTGTGTGTGGCCAAAAATATAAGTGTGTGTACACTCTCTCAAAGTTTTCCAAGTGTTTATGGTGATTTGTGATTCCATTTGAGGCATTCACATTATTGGTGCTTGGCTCTCAAACTCCAAATAATCAATCTCATCAAAAGGTATGTAATCTCATCTAACTTTTTTATGTTTAAATGTTCCCCATGCCATGTTAGATAGGTTATGAACCTTGGAAAATTATTATTTTGCATGTATTTAGACAAACATAGATCCAAGGTTTATTAGGGTTTCATGCACACTTAGGAAGTGTTAGATTGCTCAAAACCCAACATATGCATGTTCCATAAACTATACCTATTATAGTTTATAAGTATGTTTTGCATGAAATGGAAATATTTATGAAAATACCCCTTTGCTCGGCATGTTACAAAAGGGTTAAAGTTTATACTCATATATAAGACATATATAATTGAGATTAAAAAAACAGTCAGGCATATGATTTTACCCTAAGCCCACAACCAAACAAGGAATAGACGTTAAGGAGAAAACACCAATCCTAAGTCTGTTGAATCACATTTATGTATATTTATATATAAATATGTTTTCGTAATAAAATAGTTGGAAACAGTTGAAATAATTTAGAATAGTTTGAAACAGTTTAAAATAGTTTGAAACGGTTTGAAATCGTTTGAATATTAGCACAAGATTCCTTGAATATTAGCACACTCGTCATTCCCCTTGATGAAATTGAGATCAACGAGAATCTCCTGTTCGTGGAAGAACCAGTCGAAATCCTAGACAGGGAGGTGAAGCGTACTAAGCAAAGTCGCATTCCAATTGTGAAGGTACAGTGGAACGCAAAGCGTGGGCCAGAATTCACATGGGAACGCGAAGATCAAATGAAGCAAAAGTACCCTCATTTATTCTAACATTCTCAAATATGGCTTTCAAAAGAATTTCGGGACGAAATTCCCTCTAACGGGGGGATGATGTCACAACTAGGAATTTTGATGCCCTGTAAACATTGAACAATAATAACAAATTTGAACCAACAATGTGAAAACATGTAAGATGCTTATTCAATAACAACAAAATTTCAATCAAACACTTCATACAAGCATTGCAAATAGCAACAAATAATTGGAAACCCTAGAAATCCTTGTTTAAGTCCATTTTGGACTAGGATTTCCTTATTGGGCCCAATGGACCATTACGCTTCCAATTGGACTATCTTGGGCTTAGAACTCTTGAATGGGCTCTAATTGGACCCACTTTCATTTATTTTAGTATCTTGGGCCATATTGGGCCTAGAATGAAATAAAATATTTAAATGGACCTTATTGGGCCATAACTAACCTAATTTAGCCCTAATAGGCCATAAAAATCATATTTATATTTATTTGGGCCAAAAAAATCACTCAACATAACCATAAAATAGACTTAAGCATTTAAGGCCCAAATATTCTTTCTTCCCTCTCTATTCTTGGCCCAATCCCAACCCAAGAAGAGGAGTTGACTCTTGGATGCCACCTCACAATTGTTCAAAGGATTTCCATGCAAAATGACTCATACTTCCATGCACCATCCAATCACTCACTCTCTCTTCTCTCCTCTCTTTCTTGCTCTCGGCCGAATCCAAACCCACACACACACACACACTTCACTCAAAAATCCTCACAAGAAAACTCTCTCCACTCCTCTCCATACTTTCGAGATTTAGAAGGCTTTCAAGGAAATTCTCCACAAAAATTCATCATCTAAGGTAAGATATTGCTTAGATCCATAATCTAGCTACTTCTTTTCATCAAAAATCATCTCTTAATCCATTCAAGTTCATGATCTTGCATCTTAGAACCCACTAAGTTTGAGATCCATCCAAGGAACTTGCTAGGGCCGAAAATAGCACCAAACTTCTCCAAATCTTCTTCAAAACCGAAACCACAACTCAAGGTGAGCTTCATAACCCTTTCTTTTCGGTTTTTATGAGATTTATGGGGTAGAATACAAGAAAATGTGTAGATCTATGTGTATATGTATGCTATGTGTGATTTCATGTGATTTGTGATGAATATGTTACCAAAAAGGGGGTAAATCCGGGATCTAAGACATGAGAAAGGAAATAAACATAACTTAAGCTATTTTACACTAAACAAGTCAAGAAAAAAAATATTTTATAAGGTTATGATGTAACACCGTGAATTTCAAAATAATTTTTCGCAATATAAAAAAAACATTTCTCATTTAATTTCATAAAACATTAAGTTTCAAATTCCAATCTGTATCATACAAATCCCAAGATCATATAAATGTATCAAAAGTCCCCTGCGTGTATACAGATCAAGCCGGCGCCTTCCCACGGTCATCGCTAGTACCTGAAACAACAACACTAACACTGTAAGCACGAAGCTTAGTGAGTTCCCCTAAATACCACACATAAAATACATATTAGCCACTCGAGGCTATAACTCTATGGGTCCGTGCACCCAACTCTGTGAACCCTCAGGTTCTAACTCTAGGAACCTTCCGGTTCCAACTCTGAAGTCATGCACAGCATAAATCACATAGAAATAATGCAGTACAACACATAGCATACACATAACATACATACACTGACACATAGCTCTGATTACCTACTCAAGGTAAAGTATAATGAGAAGACTCACCTCGCGTGTCTCGGTATCTCACGAATCCTGGAAATCCCTCGCGCTCGATCCTCCGAGCTCTAATCCTCCTATAACATCACATGACTCTAATTAACACTTTTTATCTCTAAGGTTGACTATCCCTAAGAAGTCAACACAGGTCAACGGTCAACGGTCAACAGTCAACTTTGACCGGACTCGGCGAGTGCACACGGCAACTCGGCGAGTCTAGACGTTCTCACCAACTCTCTAGGATTCCCTTTCTACACGTCGAGTACTCCCCCCTGACTCGACGAGTTTCACCTGGCAGAAATCGCGGGGCCACCCCGACTCAACTCGCCGAGTCTCAAGAACGACTCGGCGAGTCCCAGCTTGACTCAGCCCACTGATAACCCTCTCTAACTCGCCCTGACTCACTGAGTCAACCCATGACTCGACTGGACCACTCACTGGCCGGTCCAAGGCAATCTTCAAGCTACTCGTCGAGTCTGCTCATCGGACTCGGCGAGTCCATGCCATGCAATCACTCAAACTTGCTTCTAAGGTTAGATCTATTCCAACAATTCATAGATCTGGCCTTCCTAGACTGATTCACCATGTAAAGCCCCAGACTTGGTGCATAAACAACCTCTATATGACCATATATGAAGAATTATCAACAAATCTCACTACTCAAGGTCATAACCTCCATTGTTCTCTATAAAGCTTGATGAATGAGGCTCTCTGGACCTCTATGGATCCAGATCCAGAGTCTCATCACTAGCAAGGGACTATTTGGTCGTCCAATCAACTCAACAAGGTCACAAGAAACCCTAAAATCAATTATACTTCACAAAACAGGAGATGAGCCGAAATCATACCTTTAGATTACCGAATAGCAGTCTCCTTTGCCTCCTCTTGGCGAGAACCTCCCTCTTCTTTGCTAAACAACACACAAATGTCAAGAAATGCTTCCTTTCTCTCTCAAATCGCTAAAGCACTCTAGAGTTTCTCTCTATGGACTGATGGGTGCAAATGACGGCCATAAGGCCCTTTAAATAGGTCCCAAACCCGAGAAATTAGGGTTTCATTAAACAGCATGGACTCGCCGAGTCCATATCCTGGACTCGCCGAGTCCAGACGAATCCCGCGTCCAGAATCGCGACCCTACTTGGCGAGTCTGAGCTCCAACTCGCCGAGTCCCCTCTCAAAACACCAAAAAAAATCAAAACAATAAAATACTTGGAAATCCGGGCTGTTACATATGCTGAACATACTTTAACATAAAACACATTTTTGGGCTTAAATTGTCAAAAATACAAACTTGGGGTAAAAATCAACAAGTCACGGATTCTTGAAGGTTAAAAGGGGTCAAAACAGTTTCTATAAATATTTTTCTGAATATTAGAAATTTCAAGGGACTTAAAATGTAAATTTTTAACCTAATGGGCTAATTATGGGCTTCTTGACCCAATAAGCCTCAAAATGCGAAATTCACAAGTTTGAGGGGCTGGAAATGTAACTTTCTATAAAACAGGGGGTAATTAGCATAACAAAATGTTTATAAGGGTCAAAAATGCTTTTCATTATCAAAAAGGACCAAAAATGCAAACTTTTTAGATTTTGGGCCAAAACTATAAAAGTGGTGAAAATGGGTCCTTAACCGAGAATCACTATTCTAGAGGGGCTAAAGCTGTCAACTAAGTAAACTTTGGGTTAAAATCGTGTTTTCATCAAATAAATTATACAAAAGTGTCAAGAAAAGTGTTTTAAGGACTAAAAATGAAATTCTTTTATATAAAAGGACCAAAAGTGTTATTTTTATAAAAGGAGGGTAATGAAGAGGACCAAACTCCATTTTCAAACAAATTAAGTCATTAATACAAAATACAAGATCCACGACTACCGACGAAGCGGAAAAACAAATACACTCTCAACAACAAATATCGTTACAAAACGAATTGATTCGGTCTCAAATCAATAACAAAACAAAATCGATAAACCAAAGCATTTCAATAAACACGCGATAACTATGATGAACTAACTTACAAACTTTGGGCTTAGAAGTTTCAAATCATGCTTGTTGGGCCTTGCTAGCCCATTAACATGATCTTTGGGCCTAAAGGGAATATGCTTACGTGATATTGGGCCTTCTATGACCCAATTCTACGTAAAAGGACTTTCAATAGCTCTAATGTGCTATTGGGCCCTAGTGGCCCATTAGTACTGCTAGTGAGGTCGAGAAGTCAAATACGAGTGGGGCCAAGTGTCTTTCGCATTCCCGATAGCCTTGAATAACTCATGGAAATAAAGGGGCTTCGTACCCTCCTATCTCCTTGGTTGTTGGGCTTATGAGAAATCAAAGTAAACAGATTCAGGACGATAAACAAGAGTAATCAGGGTGGGTGGGTTAAGTGAGTAGTAACGGCCGACGCCTTTAAGGATCGTTCGTAAAGTGTAGTTATAAACTAGTCATTTTCTTTAATGCGTGATTATAACAACTCACAACCCTAATTAATCCAATGCCACTCGGGTAATCAAAATCATTCGACGTATTGGTATAACAATAGACAAGTCACTGTATTTATGTGTTGGGAAAACATCGGGTTTTCCTGGGAAGTTCAACATTTTCACTTTCGTAATTTATACAAAAGTTCAACAATTATACATGTTTTGAAAATCAACAAGCATATATTCACGGATCTTCACGCTTTTTATAAACAATGATCTTTTCAGAAAATATCGGATTTTCTGGGTTTTACAAACTACACCAAATCATGTTACTACAACATTACTTATGAACTCACCAACATTTCACATGTTGACTTTTTTCAAAATAACTTGTATTCTCAGGTAACAGGTAAGCCGAAGAATAAGTACCAAGTAATGTCATGGTGTTTTGCTTAGATTATCTATCGGACAGTTTATGTTATGAAATTGTAATGTCTAAAACAATGTACTGGATGTAAACAATATTAGTTGTAATATTGCAATGCATGGTGATGAATTATGTTATTATTCATGTATATTCATTGTGATGGTATTCAATTTAAGTCACAAGAGCCCTCAGACGTTTCCGCCGTCTGGTTCGAGGTGTGACAAAAATGCCTTAGGAATTATTTAAAGGTGTTTTTGAGTGTTCTTGGGGAAATAAGGAGATTTGAAGATGGGATGAATGTTCTTGATGACTTTATGAAGATTTGAAGGAATCTAGGCAAAATCCCTTGAAGATATGATGATTTCGTATGATAGTTGAGAGGATTATGGATGAGTTTTGAGTTGAGGATGATTTCGGTGTAAAAAGTGAGAAATGAAGATTGATTTCAGTTACACCTTTATATATAGGGATGTGTTTTCGGTCCATGATGGGCCTTAAGAATGAGATTTCGGTTCCTAGCCATTGGTTTTTTCGGCCCTAATGGGCTTAATCTCAGAGATTTCGGTCATGTAAGACCAAAAACCCATTGTTCATTGATTCAAACCGAAAACCCCACTTGGATTAGATCCCCCAAACCGAAAACACATTACTTCTAGAATCCTAGGTCGGAAACTCAATTGTGGGGTGTTATTTTATGGTTTTAAGTTTAACCTTGTGACTTAAGTTGATTTATATTAACCTAAATAGCTTAAGAACATGCCCACATGGCTATAAATGATACGATGCAACAAGGTTTCAGTGTGAGTTTTGTTGGATTAGTGTCTAAGTCCATAACTATATTTGATATGTAGTTGACCCGGTTGTGCATGGTCCTTTTGGGTTTCCTTCACCAAAGCAACTTGACAGGGTGATTTATGAGAGATGGTATTATGGTTTATTAATATGTTATATCAATAATATATTAAAGGAGAAATCATATTAGGTAGTTAATATTAATTAGGAAACTAATTCTATGATTAAAAGAGATTAATTGAACTAAGGGGACTGGTATTGCCAATTATAAGATAATTGGTTTTGGGCTATGAATCCTTATGGACATAAAGGGGGGGGGGACAAAATTAGGGTGGAAGCCCATCTTGAAATCGTCTAAGCCTTATTCCAGAAGGTTCCTTAGACTGCTTAAGGCCTAAGCTATCCAATTAGGGTTTTGGTTGAAACCCTAGTAGCTCAAGTATATAAGGAACCCCAGGGCTTCAGTTTTCGGTCACCAGAAGAAACCCTAGAGTTACTATAGCCGAAATTGTGCTTCCTTCTTCTCTCTTCTACATCATCTTCTTGCCTTGGTGTTTATGAGTCAGTAGATGTATTACATTTGTGATACTAAGCTCTTGAAGATTGAATATTCTTGCTACTATCAAGAGGTAATCATCTAAACTTTTTTATTTGATATTCAATTAGTTTTATAGTATGCTAGATTAGGGTTTATAATCTTTGGATGAATTGCATGTACAATAGAGAAACCTAGATCCAAAGCTTTAGGGTTTTGCATGTGTATATATGATGTTCTTTTGCTCAAAACCCATCAGTGGTATCAGAGCCTTGCTTGGTTTCTATTGTATTTGATGCATTGTGTGTTTGTCCTTTACTTAAAATCGATTTTCTGGCCTTCTGCCTGACAGACTCATCGAGTCCCAAAGTGAACTCGCCAAGTCAGATGAACTCGACGAGTCCAAAAGGGGAATCGGCGAGTCGGACTGTCAAACAGAGGGAATTTTGGGATTTTTGCTTATTTTGTCATTTAATAAGATAATTATTACCTTATTTGATAAATATTAATTATTTGATCAATTATCTTGCATGAAATTGGATTAGATCAAAATTAGATAATCACCAAAATTAATTGTTTAAATGTTTATTTGAATTTTGATCTAGATAGTTTCGAAATGTTTCAAAACTTCCCCCCAAGTTTTGGAATTTAAATTTTTGATTAAAAGTTTAATTTTAAAATAATTAAATTCCAAACCCTAGAATTTTACAAGTTTAAAATTCACCCTATACTGTTATAATATTATAAGAATAATTATTATATATGTATAAGATAAATGCTAGTCCTACCGTTAGTATGCCTCATTCATGAAGCCGATCTATAGGGGGTATAAGGTTATGACCTATAAAATGGCCGTTTAATGGGTGTCCACTCTCACCCACCATTTCCTTGATTGGTGGAGGGTCGTTAGCCGAACGGGTAGGATATGGCAACTAATTCCTCATTAAAAGTATAATGATTAATAAAGTAACTAAATATATTTTTTTATCAAATTCTCAATCTTAGTTATTGTAGGAAAAATGTGAATTTGATGCTATTCCATGGAATTACACTTTGTACCCTTGCTAAGACGTTAGTGGAGCGTGTGTGGTTAACCGACACACTAATTTGGCTCTAAGCAAAGGTGGCAAGGGGTGACTCGTTGTTTGTCATAGACTAATGGAGCGTGTGTGGCTAACTGGGACATTGATTAGGTGACTGTAACATTGAGGCCACCAAGTACATTCGCATGGTTATTCACACCTTGTTTGTGATCCTCGGTATCCCAGTCACAAACTTGAAGGGCATATCGAGATTTAAACATGCCATTGAAAAGTTCAATGAATCTCAAAAGATCTAGGAGTTTTCAAGAAATTTAAAACTTAGTTCATTTTGTTTTTCATGGTGGAAATTAGTGAATCATCATTCACTTACCTTCAAATTATTTGTTGTTTAGATTACGACATCCCTCTTCTAAATTGCAAATAATGTTGTTGGATGCTAGCCCTAATTTCTCATTTGGGTGTTTAATTGAGGATTCTTATCTAATCAAACTTTGTCTCTTTTCCTTTTCAGATGTTGAACTCGAACAATAACAACGCTTCAGGCTCAACCTCATCCGGCTCGTTCTCACTCATGAATTTGTGTGGGAGGCTAATTTTCGATGGGACCAATTTTAATGATTGGATCCGGAACATCCGAATGGTTACCTGCTACGAGGACAAGGTGTATGTCCTCGACAAGGAGCTGAAAGAGGTAAATGTCAACACTGCTACTCCCGAGGAGATCGTTGCCTTCGAGGAATACGAGAGAGATGCTACGAAAGTCCATTGTATCATGCTCGCGACAATGACTGCATAACTCCAAAATTCATACGAGGACTACTATCCGTATGAGATGCACTAGGATTTTTTGGACCGGTACCACCAAAGTGCCAGACATGAGAGGTACGAGATCATCACTTCGATGATCACGACCAAGATGAGGGATAAAAAGTCTGTCACTGCTCATTTACAGAAGATGCAGAGGTATGTCGACCGCCTGCTGAAGTTAAATGTTAACTTCGATGAAGAGCTGGCGATTGATATCATTCTTCATTCACGACCACCTTGCCTCAACCAGTTTCGCATGACCTACCACATGAACAAAGAGGAGGTTAGCTTGAGCAAGCTTCAAGGCTTGTTGAGGACTGCTTAGAACAACCTCAAGGGTAAATCTGTTGCATCAACTCCTGCTATAGCTGCCCCCGTCTTGGCTATTGGGCAGGGGAAGCGTAAGAAGAGGAAGGCTCCTTCAAAGAGCCACCATAAGGGAAAGTCCCATGATGGCACCTCTTCTAGTGGAACCAAGGTTGGTCCCTATGCACCCACCTCCAACCCAAAGGATGTAGAGTGCTACTACTGCCACGAGAAGGGGCATTGGAAATGAAGTTGCCCGAAGTATCTTCAATATATCAAGGATAGGAATATCAAACCATCCTTCGAAGGTATTTATACTATTCAATCTAATAACTCATCGCATGCTATTTCTTGGGTTATTGATACAGGATGTGGTTTTCAAATTTGTTCTGATTTGCAGGGCCTAAGAAGAAATAGGGATATGGAGCATGAGAATATAAACTTGATCATGGGGAACAGAAGATCGTCGCATGTCACCAAGATTGGAGTTTACTCTTTAGTTCTTAGTAGTGGGTTAGGACTAGAGTTGAATAATTTTTGCTATTCGCCAGAAATGGCAAGAAACATCATTTCTTTTCATGGTTTGTATAGACAATGATTTAGATTTTCGTTTGATAATGAAAAAGGTTCTATTAATTCTTTTCTTAATGGTGTTTTCTATTTTGAAGCATTGCCTTGTAATGGAATATATGAAACTGTGATAGTTGTAGACAACTTAGGAAATGATGTTTTGCATATTGACTCTTCCAATAGTTTGGACAAAGCATGCTTGTGGCATTCTCGTCTTGGACATGTCAATAAGAAGCACATAACCCAACTCTAAAAGGATGGAGTGTTGGAGTCATTCGACCTTAGGGACGATGACATGTGCGAGTCTTGTTTACTTGGAAAGATGACCAAGTCACCCTTCACTGGTACTTGTGAAAGGGGTGAGGGTTTATTGGATCTCATACACACCGATGTGTATGGGCCCTTTAGATCCACCACAAGGGATGCAAGCCGCTTCTATGTGACTTTCACCGATGATTATAACAGATATGAATATATCTACTTAATCAAGCACAAGTCAGAAACCTTTGAAAAGTTCAAAAAATTTAAGCAGGAAATGGAGAATCAACTGGGCAGGAAAATCAAGACGCTTCGATCCGATCGAGATGGAGAGTACCTTAGTCTTGAATTCCACGACTACCTCAAGGAATGCATAATCGTTTTGCAATTGACGCCACCTAGGACACCGCAGTTGAATGGTGTAGCCGAGAGGCGTAATCGAACCTTGCTTGACATGGTTCGTTCCATGATGATTCGTGCTTCGCTACCTATCTTATTCTGGGGGTATGCCTTAGAAACAACTGCCCATATCCTTAACTTAGTCCATACAAAGAAGGTTGCCAAAACACCTCACGAGATGTGGATAGGGAAAGTTCCCTCATTGGCACATATCAATGTTTGGGGTTGCGAGGCTTTCGTAAGATGAGAGACTCACGACAAGCTCGAACCTCGTAGTGAGCGGTGTATTTTCATCGGCTATCCGCAGAAGTCCTTTGGATATCTCTTCTATAGATCGAGTGACAATGTTGTCTTCGTTGCGAGGAGAAGGAGCGAGAACTCATAAGCCAAGGGGACAATGGGAGGCAAATCGATCTTGAAGAGCTTCAAGAATCGAATGATGAAGGAACCTCTAACACTATTACTCAACTTGAGGAGGAAACTCATGTTGAACCGATTGATGAGTCCTTACCTCTTAGACGTTCCAGTAGAGTTACTGTTCTGCCTGTGTTATATGGTTTTCATATAACAAGTGAAGGTGATACGTTTATTAGTGATAGCACACTAATAAATTTGGATGAACCTAACAGCTACAAGGAAGCCATGACAGGCTTGGTGTGACATCCCCATTTTCACGGCCAGAAAAGACCGATTTCGTTTATGCTTTATAAAAATCAGAGTACCTCTTTTAATAAAAATGTTGCGAAATTTGTTCCCAGTAAAACATGATAAATATGTTATCAAAGCACTTCCGAAGAAAAGTATTTTTATTCATTTTAAAACATTTGGGATGTCATCGTCAATACAGAAACATAAGCATAAACAGAACTTACATTCATTATCACTAGTGATTTATATCTCCTTAATCTCTCAGTGTAATGTGACTTCATATCAACACCTGTGATATAAATAAACTGAGTGGGTCAGGTTGGGAAACCTGGTGAGTACATAGGGATTTCAATCCCACAATGTTATACCATATATATAGTTTAAAACTCACAAAATATACAATTTCACCATATATATATATATATATATATATATATATATATACATACATATATATATATATATATATATATATATATATATATATATATATATATATATAAACAACTCTTATCCCACCCCGTCGATCCTCACAACGAGACTATCCATACTATCGGACCTAGGATTAGCCGTTTTACCTAATCTATACTCCCGGATCATAAATGAACGACTTTACCTAATCCATACTCTCGGACTAGGGATGAATGACTAATCCATACTCTTGGATTAATGATGAATGATTATGCCTAATCCATACTCTCGGACTAGGGACAATGAATATGTCTAATCCATGCTCCTGGATCAATGACATATACTAAGGTTTTATTCTCTGAGTATAATTCACTCGTTCTCATAAGAAAACGCTACTCAATATTCCTCATAATTAATTTAGGTTTACTCTTTATCCTAAATCAGCATATATAATCAGGTATGTTCTTTAACAAGTATCTCATGCAACATCAAATAATTCGCACATAAACATATATTTAATACTTCAATCGATACTTGTATTAAAATCATGTTCATGAAAGGGGCTATGCACTCACACATAAACTCTTCAACAAATATTTAACTCTTTGACATATATTTAATACTTTAATTAATACTTGTATTAAAATCATGTTCATGAAAGGGACTATGCACTCAGACATAAACTCTTCAACAAATATTTAACTCTTTAACATATATTTAATACTTTAATCGATATTTGTATTAAAATCATGTTCATGAAAGGGACTATGCACTCACTTGAAAAGTTGGTGATTCCGAACTCAGACAGCGCTTCGCTTCTTAAAAATAATTTCCTTCGACGAAACCTAGTATTATTACCACTAGAGTTTAGTCTATTATTTGTCAAGACTAATTAATAGTCTAGCTATTATTACTATTATATAAGCGTTAAACAGTACTTATATAACCCATAATAATAGCCCAAGTACTTATTATAAGTTTCTAATAACGTTATTATAATTAAATAAACGATATATTAAAAATAGCATATGCGTAGCTCACTTACAACGGGTTTTATAGAAAACCGGGATTTGCTTGGAGCAATGTTCCCGAGCCGAAAAGCTCTTCTTCTCAGAGCCGTCGAGCACTCCGGGGCTTCGCGCCTCGTGCTAGGGAGGTTCCCTAAGCTTTTCGGGGGGTTTCGGGGCTAGAGAGAGAGTAAAGAGAAGAAAGAATGGGAAAGGTGTGAAGAAAATGAGAGTGGTAGAGGTTCTATTTATAGGGTGAAAATGGTTGAACTTGGTGCCACATGTCACCATCTAGTGGCAAGACTTGGGGAGAAAGCAATGTGCCACATCACCCATTTTCGCACAACACACTTCCGACTTCTAAAATCCGTAACTTTCACATACGACCTCCGTTTTTGACGTTCTTTATATCCACGCGTAGGTAAAAATAAGATCTACAAATTTCATTTTGACTCTGTCGGCTAATTCTCGACTGATCTTAAATTTAACAGTACGAGGAGATTATATTGTTAAATGTCCGCATAAAATTCATAACTTCTACATACAGACTCTGTTTTCGTCTGTCATTTTACCGTTGAGTTCCTATTAATGAGATCTTGAATTCTCATTTAGGTCACGTAGGCCAAAAACCGCTCGAACTAAAATTCAAGTTTCGGGCCGTGCACCGCTATACCAAATCTTAGAAAATTCATAACTTCCTCATACGAAGTCATATTTGGCCGTTCTTTTTTTGTATGTTCTCGGTTTAACATATACTACAAATTTTATTTGGATTGATAAGGATAAAAAGTCCTTTATCAAAAATTCACTATTTACGTCTCCCGGTGCCGTGCCGGTTTTGCCGTAAAACTTCGACGGGCCATAACTTCTTCGTTATAACTCGGATTTCGGCATTCTTTATATGTACGGAACCCTTGAGACATATTATAAAACTTGGTTAAGATTATTTATTCTAAGTAATCTTTTGTCTAAAAGTCGTTTTCGACCCCTCTTATCTCTAAATTGACTAGCCCGGATCTACGGGCGTTACAATTATCTCCCCCTTAGGATGATTACGTCCTAGAATCATCAACGAAATAGGCTCACATGATGACTCCATAAGTTATCTCTTCATCCTAAGTACTAATCGTAACTTTGATGTTTCTTCGAACGAATATCTAACTCTAAGACTTCTTGGTTGCAGGCGGTGCTCGATCTTGCACTTGCTCCCTATCTCACGTTAGACTCCAAATTATGACCTTCAAGTCACAATCTCGATCCTTACTAGAGACTGCTTCTTCTTCTTAACAAACTTAAGATAAGTTATTTTATTACTAAAAGAGACCGATGTGTCATATTCTAATGACTTATCATCGTATGTTCCCACGCTTAGACTCATATCTCTTAGAGTCTTCCAGAACAGACTATACTTTCGTTCATGTTCCAATCTCATCTTAAAAGGTAGCATTTCTAGCTACAAGAAACTATCGCGATACCTCTATTGATCACTTTGATTGTTTTTCTCTTCAAGTTTTTAGCTTAAGTCAGTTGCTACATCGGACTTGATTCTTTGAACTATTTATCATACTTATCGTAGTCGAACTCAATTTGATATGACCGCTAGGGTTGGTATAACAATCACCTTCTTAGTCATTACCGAAACGATGGTAACGATATTCTTGAATAAAACAGTACCAATTACTAGTTTCTTGGTAACCTTGTGACCTTCCCTGATCCAAGTGCGAGCCCTGTGCTTCCGGTAGTATAGGACTCTACTACCATTCACACCTACTCATACTCATCCCAAGTATTGTCTCGCAGTTTTCCCAAGTTACCATAAAATAAAATCACATGACAGCTTAATACATTGCATAGCAAAACGAAGGTTTTTATATTATTCCTTGAAATGATTACATAGGTGTTCAAGTTCACCCTAGACTATGCCTCTAATAGGATACATCATACGATATTATGGCTACTGCATAACTCGATCTTCGGATATGAAGTCCTCATCCTTGATTCCTCGCGTTGTCATCTGCTTCGTCAAGGATCATCTGAAATGCTCTTGCCTTTGGTTTTGGCGGCATATTCAACTTTGTAGTTTCTTCTTTCCTTGGCTCGATCATGTATGCTATGAATTGTACTTGCCCTGATGTGGGCTTCGCTTTGAGCATGGTCAGCAGATATCAAGGGAACCCTGGCAGAGCACATTGGACCGCAATTAAGAATATTCTTAAGTACCTTCAGAGGACCAAGGAATGGTTTTTAGTCCTTGGTGGGAGTGATGACTTAAGGGTGTGGGGGTATAGTGACGTCAGCTTTCAGACCGACCGAGACAACTACCGTTCTCAGTTGGGCTGGGTTTACCCTAAATAGGGGAGCAATGACTTGGAAAAGTTCAAAGCAGGATACCGTAGCTGATTCAACGTGCAAATCAGAGTATATAGCGGGGAGCGAAGCTTCAAAGGAGGCGATATGGTTGAAGAACTTCATCGGAGACCTTGGATTTGTGCCATCCATAAAGGAGCCTATGGATATTTTCTGCGATAATGAAGGAGTGGTTTCCTTGACCAAGGAACCGAGGGATCATGGCTGATCTCGACATATCGACAGGAAATATCACTTTATTAGACATCGGGTGGAAGAGGGACTCCTCGTAGTGAAGAAGGTATCGTCAGAGGACAACCCAACAGATCCCCTTACAAAGGGACTGAGTAAGGTTAAGCACTTGCAGCACGCTAGGAGCATTGGTGTAACACCCAGGATTTTGAAGCCAAGAAAGTAAAGTAAACTCTAAATTTAAGAGGGACTCGACGAGTCAAAGGAAGGACTCGGCGAGTCGGAGCGGGATCCGGGTCGATAAGAAAGTGACCAACTCGACGAGTCGGCCAAGTGGACTCGGCGAGTCTGGTCTGTGCGAGGAAAACCCTAAATCCGGGGCTTGGAGCCTATTTAAGCATCTTAATCTTCTTCCTAGGGCTCCTTTACAGTCTCTTGCACCCAGAACGCCGCACCTTAAGCCCCCATTGTGTTCATTCAAGCTTCTAGCCATTTTTGAGTGGGTTTAAGGAAGAAGAAGGAGTGGGAATCTTTGAAGCATCAAGGAGTGGTCTTGGATCCGAAGTTTGGGGAGCATTTCAGAGCATTGGAAGGTATTAAGTCGTTTCTCTCCTCCAGATTTTCCTTGGTTATGAGTTTTGGGGCTTTTAAGCCATGTTTAAGACCAATCTTGAGCTTGAGGTCCAGATCTGAGGTTGCTACCCCAGATCCATGTTTATTTTGGTATGTAATCCCATAAAGTATCAGCCATTGGGTGGAAATTGGAGTCTCTTGGTCCTAAACCCTAGCTATGGATGTATTTTGCCTAGATCTCACTCTCTACACGTAAAGGTTGCAACTTTACGTGGGAAATGGGCTTGGGGAGGGTAGATCTATGGTTTGAAGCTCATGCATGACTCGGAAGTCCTCTGCATGTAAGTGGATCTTAGTGGACTCGACGAGTCCTTCGAGTGGACTCGGCGAGTAGCTTGAAGATGAGGAGGAACTCGACGAGTGGGATGAACAGCTCGTCGAGTCGGTTGAAGATGGGCATGAACTCGGCGAGTTGGATGAACAACTCGTCGAGTTGGATGAGGTTTGTCGTGTGCTCGGCGAGTCTGTTCTTAGACTCGGCGAGTCAGGTCGAGTGGTCCCAAACCCTTCGAGTTAAGACTCGAGTCAGCGAGTCGAGCCAGGACTCAGTGAGTTGGTCAGGACAGGAATCGAGAATCAGTAAACTCGGCGAGTCAGGGGCTGACTCGGCGAGTAGAGTCGCGAGTGGAAGGACTCTGGATTTATGGACTCGGCGAGTCAGCAGGGTGACTCGGCGAGTAGGGTTGACCTGGAGGGTTGACCTTGACCAGGACATCGACTTTGACCAGAGTTGACTTGGTTAACCTTTGGAGGTCAGTTAGACTAAGTGTTGGGTTGTTGTTGGTAGCTCGGGGAGCTAGCGGAGCAGCAATTCGGAGTTAGCGGTCAGGTAGCGGTCGAAGGGGTTAGCAGCGGCAGTTCGGCAATATCAGGTGGGTTTCCCTTTGTGTGAATGGGTCTACGGCCACAATGCCGGCCCATGTAGTTACGAGTAGAAGACCCGGGGGTTAGCCCTAGGCACAGTATGCTAGTATGATATTTGGACGAGGTCCAATGGCAGAGGGCGGGTGCCCTAGGAGCAGTTTATGTGATAGTTTATACTTGTTGTCTATGTGATACTTGTATGTGCCTGGTAGGGAGGTGAGAGAGGGCGAGGTCCCGTATCTCACCAATGGCAGAGTGTGGATGGTGTTCCATATCTCAGTAGCAGCAGAGCAGGGGCGGGGCCCAAGTTAGGAAAGGAGTGAGGGTGGGCTGGGCCGAACCTCACTATCAGCAGGAGTATGGACGAGGTTCCATGACTCATCAGTAGCAGAACTCGGGCGGGGCCCAGAGATAGGCGAGGCCTTAGAGCAAGGGTTGTTAGTATATGTTTAGCCTATGTAATGTTACGTGATACGTTTATGTGCTATTATATGTTAGTGGGCGAGGCCCTGCGACAGGCGAGGCCTAAGAGAAACAGATCTATATCCGAGCGAGGCTCGAAGCCAGGCGGGGCCTGGAGCGGCGGGGCCGTTGTAGCGGGCGAGGCCCGTAGTAGGGGGCGAGGCCCCGGATAGCGGGCGTGGCCCAGTATGTGCAGTATGTGGTTATGCATGGTATGTGGTAAGGTGGGGAACTCACTAAGCTTTGTGCTTACGGTTTTCAGTTTTGCTTTCAGGTACTTCCGGTAGCGGAGGGAGGAGCTCGGGGTGATCGCATGGCACACACCATAGAGTAGTCAGCCTGGGAACGTTTACTCTGATAATAAACATGTGTTTTTGAAAACTTATACTCAAATTATGTTTTGGAATGATGCTTTGTTTAAAGTAATGTTTTATTAAAAAGAAATTTTGGTCTTAAATTTTGGGATGTTAAAAGTTGGTATCAGAGCCTTGGTTTGAGGGATTCGGGCATACTCTCGGGTGTGCTTGAACTCAAACTGAGGGGTCGGATAAAAAGTTTTCAAAAGTGAAAAGGCAGTTTTGTAAAAAGAATTTTGAGAACGAAAAACAGTTTTAGAAAAGCAAAAAGAATTTAGAAAGAAAAGAACTTTGAAAAGAGAAAAGGGGTGTGGTGCATGCAATCAACCGAGCTTAAGTAAGTACCCCAAAATACCCATACAAGTTTATGTTATGATTATCAGTTGATAGAACAGCATGCTAGAATAGGACTAAGGATCTAGGGATGATGCCTTATGTGCCTGTTATTTGTGCTTTTGAGCTGCGTGATAGTGCTGATTAGACAGTAGTAGGATAGCCTGTTTAGGTTATGCCTGAGTTATGAGTTTGTGTTGCATGCTAGTTCAGATTCTTGCTATGTGGATATGATTGCTTGAGTATGTGGTGGTTAGATTTTCCCTTGGCCGAATGTTGCTTGCTTTGTGCATTGTGGGACTCTGAGTGGTGGGAGTTAGCCATTAGGTGAATACGTCACATCACATGTGAGCAGGGTTGAATAATCTCAGAGTGCTGGATTTGGCCCTACTGCGCAGCTCTCGTCTGAGTCCAACCGTTGTAGGGACGAGACTTTTACTCGAAGGATTATCCGAGCCTCATTGCATATGATGATATTCAGGTGGTGGCTAATTGGCATCGCAAGGAGGCCTTCAGCAGCTGAGGACTGGTTTGAGTTGAGTTAGAGGTTTTCCTAGGGTAAGCCTAGGATGAGATAGAATTGGGTGCAGTATGAGTGGTTAAGGGACCTGGTGGAGTCAAAGCAATCCCTGAGGAAAGTACGGATAGATGTGGAAGGTAGTATGGGCCCGTACTACTGAAAGCAGAGGATCCGTACTCGATTCAGGAAGGGCAGAGGCAAGACCGGGAACCTGGTAGGGCATGTTTGATCTTGTATCAATGATGGGTATTCTGATTGTGGTTGTGGTATATTTTCAGCATGGTGACATTGCGAGAGAGACCAGCGGGCGGATCAGGCGCCGGAGAGGGATCAGGCTCGGGTTCAGGGACCGAGCAGCTCGAGGAGCGGATGAGAGAGTTGATATCAGATGAGGTTACGCGCAGTATTCTAGCTCAGACTCCTGTGATCTTTGGCACAGTCAAGGAGGGCATACTGGAGATCTTGGAGGAGAGGCTGGGAGCCTTCCGTACTGAGATGATGGCATTGATGGGAGCGCGTACCTTGACATTTCGAGAGTTCAGAGCCTGCGGGGCACCAGACTATCATGGGGCTAGGGACCCCATTGCTAGCAGCAGATGGTTGGCTGATGTTGCCAACGCTTTTCGTACGAGCAAGTGCCCCGAGGGGGACAAGGTTAGACTCGCCTCCTGTCTCCTGAAGGACAGAGCGAGGGATTGGTGGGAGGAGATTGGTCATGCTTTGGGGGATGATGCCGCGTTGGACGCGATGACTTGGAGTGATTTCTCGGCCAGGTTCAGGGCGGAGTTTTCGCCGACTATTGAGGTGCAGCAGCTGGCACGAGAGTTTCAGGATTTGACGCAGACTACTGAGACTGTGGCGGAGATCACCGCCCAGTTCAGGGAAAGGGCTCTTCTTGTACCGCAGTATGTAGCGGATGAGGAGATGAAGAAAGCTTGGTACCATGAGATGTTGAGGGACGACATCAGGGAGTTCGTGAGCAGGTCCAGCTGTAAGACGCTGGAAGATATGATTTCTCGGGCTAGGGAAAGGGAAATTGATTTGGAGCAGATCCGGAAGAGGAAGCCGGATGAGGTTCAGGTATCAGCGGGTTCGGGCAAAAGGCCCAAGGGATCGGATTCGAGATCGAGGGATCGTCAGGACCGCAGTCGATGCGGAAAGTGTGGCAGGGCGCACGGGGGCGCGTGCAGGAGTGGTAGCAGTGGTGAGTCTGGCTGCTTCAAGTGCGGTCGGACTGGTCATTTTAGCAGGGATTGTACTGTTACCGCCGCGCAGGGATCAGACATGATATGTTTTCATTGCAACCAGCGGGGCCACAAGAAGGCCCAGTGCCCCAGTTTGTCTTCAGCAGGACGGGTGATGGCACCCACCCCTGCAACCTTGAGGATCGCGGATGGCCGTCAGGGCCGGGTAGAGGCACCTGCAGCAGGGAGCAGGGCTTTTCAGATGACGACCTTGGAGGCGCGAGCATCGCCGGACGTTGCAGGTATGCAATTTCCATTCTCAGTTCTTTTATTTGTGCATGATTTCATTGTTATGGTTCTGCATCATTATCGGTATGAGTATTTTATTTTGATTGGTCGATTGTGGTCGAGTTATATGCCATCTGCATACCTTGGATATTTGTATGGTAGTTAGGGGTTGTGCTCTATTGAAGAAGGTTTCGAAAGATGCAGTAACTGTAGCATGCTTAGGAGGGATTTGGTACGTTTCGCTAGTTCAGAGTGGTGCAGTGATTGTGATGGATTGGCTAAAGCCCTAGCTATGGCGGGCTTGGGTTCCTCAGTGGATGGGTTATGGGGTGGTAGCAAGGATCGGGATTTCTTCGAATACTGAGCAGCAAGGGGTAAGCAGGATCGAAGTGGGGGAGAATCCTCCGAATGTGCCCAGAGAGGAGCACGCAGACCCAGAACGAGTACGTGACCTCCGAGAGGGAAGAGAAGTAGTTCAACGTTTGATGGATTGAGGATTCCAGGGTTGGGAGTTCGAGAAACTCCATATCAGCTAGCGCGTGGGATGGTATGGTTGGTTATGATTGAGAATTCAGATTGTGGATCGCCTGAAGGACTCACGGGAGTCGGGGTAAGGATCTTGAGAAGTCGATGGCACGTGGGTGCCTTCGTATTAGCAGTCAGTGGTAGGGAGTGTTGTAAGACTACGGGTAAGCCGTAGCATTCCTTAGTAGTTTCGTTAGCGGAGTCGGGGCGAGGCCCTTATCTCCTAGTGATCAGGTAGGGATCAGGAATGGGTAGTGGATGAGAGTAGTGGGGAGTTGCCTGTATAGCTCTAGGGAGGTGAGACCTTGGGAGAGACCGCTCCAGTATATAGTTGGGTGAGACCCGTGGGCGAGGCCCATATGAGATTAGCGGTGCAGGTGAGAACTGGGAGCAGGGTTGCTCAGTAGTATGGTTGGGTGAGACCTGTGGGCAAGGCCCGTGAGTTTTAGCAGCGCAGGTGGGACCTGGTCGGATTTTAGTGTCAGGTTAAGGGATTGGGGATCCCAGGTTTGTAGCGCCTGGACGGCAGGGTTGATTGAGCAGTTATAGATGGTCGAGGTATCCTTGGAAGTCGCTGAGAGCGACCAGGGATGGTGTTGGGACTAGCTATCGGTGGGAACCGGTAATCCAGTCATTGAGAGGTTGGTAGGGACCAGGGCGGTCCCGGTTTACCAGGAAGTCAGTCGGGGAATAGTTGAATTGCCAGTCGGTGGCAGTGCGAGTATGCAGCGTATGGTGGACTTCAGTTAGTTGAGTCGAGGGGTGCTCGACACCAAGTGTTGGCAGGAAGGAGTGTCAGTGAGTGCTGACGGTGATGACCCGTCCTGGGAATAGCAGGGAGATGATGGAGTTAGTGAAGGATAGGACCTTCACAGTGTCAAAGGAAAATTCGGAAATGAGACTTTGCCTTGGGAAGGCAAGGGATTTGCGCAAGGAAGGAAGTGGAGAACCCCTCTGGGTTCAGTGTAGTATTCGGTGGAAGACCAACACAGGTAGGCGGCTGGTGTTGGGTATTGGAGGCAGATCGCAGGCGGTGGGCCATGGTAAACTTCGAGGACGAAGTTCAGTTTAAGTGGGGGAGAGTTGTAACACCCAGGATTTTGAAGCCAAGAAAGTAAAGGAAACTCTAAATTTAAGAGGGACTCGACGAGTCAAAGGAAGGACTCGGCGAGTCGGAGCGGGATCCGGGTCGATAAGAAAGTGACCAACTCGACGAGTCGGCCAAGTGGACTCGGCGAGTCTGGTCTGTGCGAGGAAAACCCTAAATCCGGGGCTTGGAGCCTATTTAAGCATCTTAATCTTCTTCCTAGGGCTCCTTTACAGTCTCTTGCACCCAGAACGCCGCACCTTAAGCCCCCATTGTGTTCATTCAAGCTTCTAGCCATTTTTGAGTGGGTTTAAGGAAGAAGAAGGAGTGGGAATCTTTGAAGCATCAAGGAGTGGTCTTGGATCCGAAGTTTGGGGAGCATTTCAGAGCATTGGAAGGTATTAAGTCGTTTCTCTCCTCCAGATTTTCCTTGGTTATGAGTTTTGGGGCTTTTAAGCCATGTTTAAGACCAATCTTGAGCTTGAGGTCCAGATCTGAGGTTGCTACCCCAGATCCATGTTTATTTTGGTATGTAATCCCATAAAGTATCAGCCATTGGGTGGAAATTGGAGTCTCTTGGTCCTAAACCCTAGCTATGGATGTATTTTGCCTAGATCTCACTCTCTACACGTAAAGGTTGCAACTTTACGTGGGAAATGGGCTTGGGGAGGGTAGATCTATGGTTTGAAGCTCATGCATGACTCGGAAGTCCTCTGCATGTAAGTGGATCTTAGTGGACTCGACGAGTCCTTCGAGTGGACTCGGCGAGTAGCTTGAAGATGAGGAGGAACTCGACGAGTGGGATGAACAGCTCGTCGAGTCGGTTGAAGATGGGCATGAACTCGGCGAGTTGGATGAACAACTCGTCGAGTTGGATGAGGTTTGTCGTGTGCTCGGCGAGTCTGTTCTTAGACTCGGCGAGTCAGGTCGAGTGGTCCCAAACCCTTCGAGTTAAGACTCGAGTCAGCGAGTCGAGCCAGGACTCAGTGAGTTGGTCAGGACAGGAATCGAGAATCAGTAAACTCGGCGAGTCAGGGGCTGACTCGGCGAGTAGAGTCGCGAGTGGAAGGACTCTGGATTTATGGACTCGGCGAGTCAGCAGGGTGACTCGGCGAGTAGGGTTGACCTGGAGGGTTGACCTTGACCAGGACATCGACTTTGACCAGAGTTGACTTGGTTAACCTTTGGAGGTCAGTTAGACTAAGTGTTGGGTTGTTGTTGGTAGCTCGGGGAGCTAGCGGAGCAGCAATTCGGAGTTAGCGGTCAGGTAGCGGTCGAAGGGGTTAGCAGCGGCAGTTCGGCAATATCAGGTGGGTTTCCCTTTGTGTGAATGGGTCTACGGCCACAATGCCGGCCCATGTAGTTACGAGTAGAAGACCCGGGGGTTAGCCCTAGGCACAGTATGCTAGTATGATATTTGGACGAGGTCCAATGGCAGAGGGCGGGTGCCCTAGGAGCAGTTTATGTGATAGTTTATACTTGTTGTCTATGTGATACTTGTATGTGCCTGGTAGGGAGGTGAGAGAGGGTGAGGTCCCGTATCTCACCAATGGCAGAGTGTGGATGGTGTTCCATATCTCAGTAGCAGCAGAGCAGGGGCGGGGCCCAAGTTAGGAAAGGAGTGAGGGTGGGCTGGGCCGAACCTCACTATCAGCAGGAGTATGGACGAGGTTCCATGACTCATCAGTAGCAGAACTCGGGCGGGGCCCAGAGATAGGCGAGGCCTTAGAGCAAGGGTTGTTAGTATATGTTTAGCCTATGTAATGTTACGTGATACGTTTATGTGCTATTATATGTTAGTGGGCGAGGCCCTGTGACAGGCGAGGCCTAAGAGAAACAGATATGTATCCGAGCGAGGCTCGAAGCCAGGCGGGGCCTGGAGCGGCGGGGCCGTTGTAGCGGGCGAGGCCCGTAGTAGGGGGCGAGGCCCCGGATAGCGGGCGTGGCCCAGTATGTGCAGTATGTGGTTATGCATGGTATGTGGTAAGGTGGGGAACTCACTAAGCTTTGTGCTTACGGTTTTCAGTTTTGCTTTCAGGTACTTCCGGTAGCGGAGGGAGGAGCTCGGGGTGATCGCATGGCACACACCATAGAGTAGTCAGCCTGGGAACGTTTACTCTGATAATAAACATGTGTTTTTGAAAACTTATACTCAAATTATGTTTTGGAATGATGCTTTGTTTAAAGTAATGTTTTATTAAAAAGAAATTTTGGTCTTAAATTTTGGGATGTTAAAATTGGGCTGAAGGAATCTATTAATTTAGATTAGATAGTTTCGAAACGTGTAATAGATAAATTGTAATTAACATTTGATGATTAAATAAAGGAGTATTATTTGTGAGTAAAGTTACTGTCTTGTGTTAATTATTTACCTATTGTTTCACTTTGCATATTTTGACTTCCTAAATAATAAGATTATTCAAACAGTCCACAGTTGCTTATACTTTGGAAGTAGGTATGAAAGAAGACTGTCATGAATTGGTTTGTAGACTGTCTAAAGTGTATTATACATAGCAAAAGTTTGCTGCAACGTTCATGAATGCTTATGAATAAGATTTGAGAATTGTATTAAACCCACACTTGCTGGCATCACTTCATTGAATTTATCACGAGTGATCGCAAGACGATAATATCATATAGTCTTTAAACCTAGATATATGATTTATTGTTTGCAAGTTGGTTGTGCATTGATAATGCGTACACGCATCACCAACTTGATGTTATAAAATGCATTGTTGTGCATGATTTGATGAGTGAATGGTAAATGCATATAAGTCGAAGTTTATCTGTTCCTTTTATCCTAAGAGGGTAAAAGCGATATATGGGCCTCTAGATGATTTGGTTTGACTTATGTGTCGGGCCCGGTCAGGACTGAATTGATGTGTTTAATTAAGTTCTATGTCAGACAAATCATAAATCGAGAAACAAACTGCTGGACAATGAGTATGACTATGTTCCATGTAATTGTCCGCATGATATCTAGAACGGAGGATTATATGATCCCTTATCTAAAGGACAGGTTACTAATAAGACCAGAGTTCAACAGCGTCTTTGAGAGCTACGATTGCTAATTGAATCCTGAAGTTGTACTTGCATTTGTAGTTATTAGACTTATCCAAGTGGGAGATTGTTGGATTAGTGTCTAAGTCCATAACTATATTTGGTATGTACTTGACCCGGTTGTGCATGGTCCTTTTGGGTTGCCTTCACCAAAGCAACTTGACAGGGTGATTTATGGAGAGAGATGATATTATGGTTTATTAATATATTATATGAATAATATATTAAAGGAGAAATCATATTAGGGTTCGTTTGATAGTTGTTGACTGGGTTAGAGCTGATTGGATTAGAAGCTGACTGGGTTAGAAGGTCTGACTATGTTAACTTCAGACTGAAACTTATCGTTTGATTTTACATCTGTCTAACTGTACAAAATGACTATATTACCCTGAAACAATATTTTTTTATAATAATTCATTTATAATCCACCATTTAATTTATCGATGATCATGATATATACAACAACACCAACTTCCAATTTACAACAATTTTTCTCCATTTGACAACGTTTTTCCCATTACCATGAATATATTGACATCAAAATATAAGAATCATTACCATGATGTTTTTTAATATTTTAGATTTAATAATAAGAAGACCATTACATAGGTACCTATTTCTTAGCTTTACCATTTACCACTTCCACCATGCCTTTATAGTTTTAAGGACGTCATGCTCCATTATTCTAGTACTTCTTCTCATTATTTTACTACTTGTTCTGTTGTACTTTCCTTCCAAACCCATACCAACCATGTCTACTTTTAAAATCCTTGAAACCTTATTTTCTTTGAGTTGTCATTTCCAATTTTTTTTCTTCGGCTCTTTTTTGTTTTGTATCCAGAGAGCAAATTTAGAGTATACATAGATTATACCCCATCTTTACTCATCTTTCATTCCAACAAAATTCTATTCAATTTGACTGTTCTTGTTTAACCGTCAAAGTGGATGATTACGAATCTCTATTTTATGTCGTTCCAAGAAAAGAACAACATACTTCACCATTTGTTGCAAATTGTTGTTTCTCTGTTTTTACCTAGATCTGTAGCCAATTTAGATCAACATGTTTGCTTGATTTCAACACAACTTAAAAAAACGATTTTGCAGAGACGAGAATTGCAAACCTGTAAATTAGGTCAAATCGGAATAAACCACTATTGGAGGAGGATCGATGTGGAAGCCTAGAAGGAACCGGGTGTAAGGTTGAAGGAAGACATCGTTGGCAAGCGAGAAGGGCAATGGAGGGAAAGAAGAGTTCTGTCTCGGTCAGCTGTTTTTTTTATGACTCGGTAAGCCATCCATCAGTTATCTACTGACCGAGTAAGAGCAAATATCTTCCAATCAAACGGGCTGACTCAGACCGGGTCAGATAAAACCTCTGACCGGACTGGGTCAGAGTGAAATCAAACAACCCCTTAGTTAGTTAATATTAATCAAGAATTAATTAGGAAATTAATTATGTGATTAAAAGAGATTAATTGAACTAAGGGGACTGGTATTGCCAATTATAAGATAATTGGTTTTGGGCTGTGAATTCTTATGGACATAAGGGGGGGGGGGCGAAATTAGCGTGGAAGCCCACCTTGAAATCGTCCAAGCCTTACTCCAGAAGGTTCCTTGGACTGCTTAAGGCCCAAGCTATCCAATTAGGGTTTTGGCTGAAACCCTAGCAACTTAAGTATATAAGGAACCCCAGGGCTTCAGTTTTCGGCCACCAGAAGAAAACCTAGAGTTACTATAGCCGAAATTGTGCCTCCTCCTTCCCTCTTCTACATCATCTTCTTGCTTTGGTGGTTGTGAGCCATTAGAGGTATTACATTTTTGATACTAAGCTCTTGAAGATTGAAGATTCTCGCTACTATCAAGAGGAAATCATCTAAACTTGTTTATTTGATATTCAATTAGTTTTATAGTATGCTAGATTAGGGTTTATAAGCTTTGGATGAATTGCATGTATAATAGAAAAACCTAGATCCAAAGCTTTATGGTTTTGCATGTGCACATAGGATGTTCTTTTGATCAAAACCCATCAAGTTTTACTTATTCTTGATTAAGATTTTGACTTTTATTTGAATAAGTGCAACTTTTATTGACTTGAAATAACGGGTTGTTACAATGACCAATATGGGAGGATTGATGATATTACCTGGTTAGGGAGGAGAATGACATGAAATGGTATATAGAACCCTAAATCACCTTCTAGGTTTAAAAAAATAGGAACCGGTCGGAAGTAGATCGATGGAGTTAGGGTAGACTGGAGGTGGAGCGAGACTGGGAACACTCAATCATAGGCGATATCATCAATTTTACGACGATCACTTAAACATGGACATACATCGTCGATTATGTGTCTGGGGAGAAAGAAAGATGCATAAAAAAAAGCTTAGGGCAAAGAGGGAAGTGAAAAAAGCGGGCTTTTCTAATTTTTCGGCTTTTTTCCCCGTTTGTTACTAAAGAACGCGCCTTTCATTAAAAATTATAAAACAACATGTTTAGATGAAACACATTTTATAATAAGCACCCTCCGTGTTTTTTTTTCTAACACAAATTTTAGGGCACACAAAAATGCGCGTCCTAAATCCTTAAAATTTATAGAGAGATGACATTATTTTTAAATCACACACTTCTGCGTATCATAAATCAATGCGTATCATAAATTGTGTGTCATTAAAGGTCTGCTTTCTTGTAGTGCACATTAGACAACCACCTCATATCCACAATCGGGTCCCTGACCCCATCAAACTCCGGGGGCTTTGTATTGTCGAAGTCCCGGTACTGGAAGGATCCCTCCCCTCGAATCCCAGCAGCAGAAACAACCGCGGTAGCTGTAGCAACAACAACATCATAAAGAACAACATATCGATCATCAAAGAGCTCAATCATAGTGGTCTTTATAGACCCAAATATCTCCGTCATAGACTTCCAGACAACAGCAGCCACCTTAGTGGCGATGATCTCTTGAATCTGATCATCAGTCAATCCAAAGCCACCCTGGCCACCCACTCCCGATCCATATCCTCTCGTCTCCATCATTATGAAAATAAACCAAGACATACCAGAAAGGCCACAATACACATTTCTACAATCACATGACGAGACTAAACCCTTGGGGTTTGTGACTTCCTTGCTACGCGTACGAGTCCTGTGTTTTCAGTAGTATGGGCCCATACTACCTTCCAGGCTTCCACACGTACTCGTAATTGTCTCAGTGATCATCACAACCACCCAAAACACAAATACAATAACCAGGATACGCATACATCCTATCCTCACTCTATTAAGAGTGGCTAAACATTCCTCATCAGACTGACTGCTCACACACCTACTCACCCATGAAACTTCTGTTGGGTTTTGAGCTATCTAACACTTCCTAAGTGTGCATGCAACCCTAATAAACCTTGGATCTATGTTTTCTTCTAAAATACATGCAAATAATAATTTCCAAGGTTTCTTCCTAACTAGCATAGCATAAGGATTATGAATCATAAAACTACTAGTAGAAATACATACCTTTTTTATGATGGTTGATTGTTTGGAGTTTGAGAGCCAAGCACCAATACTGTGAATGCCTCAAATGGAATCACAAATCACCACAAACACTTGGAAAACTTTGAGAGAGTAGTATACTATCTTGTGGAATCGACCACCACTAAGTCTCACACAACTAGTGTGTCATTTCTTGCATCATATGTTTCTTTATATAGTGTGCATGGTTAGGGTGAAACCCTAATAACCCATGTCTTTTCCTTTCCAAGGATCCATGGGTTAAAAGCTCCATGGATCATCCATGGACTTCCATATTAGCCTAGCGCATTAACAAATGAGTGTTAGCCCACACCATATAAAACCAATAGCCCATAATCTAATTAGTCTTCCTTTTAATCTCTAAATTAATTCATAATTAATTTAAGACTAAGATTAATTAAATAACATGACTTCATATTAATATATTGTAACTTATAATATATTAATAAACATATGTGTATAACTCTCATAAAATTATCCATAAATAGTTCGGGTGAAGTGCAACCCAAATGGACCATGCCGGGTCGGGTCAAGTATATACCAAATAAGTTATGGACTTAGACACCTTATCCAACAGACTCCCACTTGGATAAGTCTAATAACTATATTTGCGTATGTTACTTCAGGAACCAACCAGCAATCGTAGCTCTCGAAAACTCTGTTGAACTATGAAGCGCCATTTTAGATAAGTGATCATATAATCCTCTGTTCTCATGATATCAGCCGGACAAATACATGGAACAACGTCATACTTATTGTCCAGCAGTTTGTTTCCCGATTTTCGATTTGTTTGACAAAGAACTTAATCGAACACATCAATTTTAGTTCTGACCGCCCGATACATAGGTCACAACAAAATCATCGAGGGGCCCAGATATCGCTTCTATTTCTAGAAGGAACAGATAAACTTCGACTCATATGCTTGTTCTACTACTTGTTGAATTGTACACAAAGGCACGTTTTATAACATCAAGTTACTGATGCGTTTACGTGCAATCAATGCACAACCAACTCATAGGTAACAACTCATATCTCTAGGTTTGAAGATTTATATGATATTACCGTCTCACAATCACTCGAGATAAATTCCATGAAGTGATACAAGTGACCGTGGGTTTATTCCAATACTCATAACTTATGAGCACTCATGAATGTTGTAGCAACCATTGCTATGACTAAACCCATTTAGCCATCTACAAACTCGATTCATGACAGTCTTGATTCATACCTACTTCCAACATATGAACGACTGTGGAGTGTTTAAAACATGCAAAGTGAAACACAATAATAATCGAATCCAATATGGTCTCTGAACCCTTTTGAATATAAATAGAACCACCTTTTATTTATCACCATATTGATTACACATTATTCATTGTATAATGTTTCAAACAATCAACTTAAGACTTGAATAAAAAAACAACAGTTGTCCCATGCTCCTAGCATGTACACTTTTTTTTTCTAAACAATAGTTATGCCATACTCCAAGTATGCACACTATGTTTGTCTATGATCCTTACATTGTGATGTAGATCAATTGAACATGATTCCAATGATACTCATTTCACAATCCCAAATCCTTATTGTAAATGTGAGAATCCCCGATTCTTATCATTTACCAAAAAATCTGTTAGATTTTAAACTTTTATGCAATGTTCCTCCTGTAATGATTATGCACAAAGTCACCAAAACCTTGTCACCAGTCATTACAAAGTATTCCAAAGAAGGTCAACTTCTATGGAACGGAAGTCTCATATTCAAAGTACATTGCTTTGAACACCCTTCTTGCATTAAGGTTTTCTAATCTTACATAGATTGAATAACTTCCACCTATGGAGACATTTCCATAGTCCCATTTTGACTATCACTTCCGAACAAGAGTTACTTCTTTTCAGAATATGTCAATATGGTCCTTTCCGACAACTTACATCATACTTCCAACTTTCCCTGAGAAACCAATCTTTGGCGAACCTCAGATTGTCCTCAACAATTGCTTAATCACTTTAGTCATATCCAGTTCTAGACTTTTCCCTTCTCAATGCCTTAAGCATTTGGAAAATTTAGAAAAGATGAATATTATAGCACATGCAATCGATCCTATATCCGAAGCATATGGGACACGATTCATGATGTTTGACATAAAGACATGATACTAGACCAGTCTTTTGCTACAATATTTTTTATTTGCCATGTTTTCAAAATTTAACTATGAAGAGGGATGTCGTAATCATAATCGAATTTTGAAAACGCAATATATATAGAATTTCTTCAAGTTGAACCATTCCAACATAAAATTCATATTATATATATATATATATATATATATATATATATATATATATATATATATATATATATATATATTCTTGACTAAAGATGATTAAAATCTCAATCTAAGCTTTAGAATTGAAACGAAGTATAATTTCCTCTCCCTTAATTATAGCAAAACAACTTTTCAACCCCTGCAACTTCACGAATTGAAACTTTGTTTTCTATAATTAACATTGCTAACTTGCAACATTAAACGTAATAATCATGCTCCCACTAACATGATGATTATCAGCATAACACTTATGCTCCCACTAGCTCTGACGTATTTCCAGAAATCTGCTGGACTTTTGAAATTTAGATTCATACACCCTTTCTTAGATAGCTCACATGTGTGTCTAAGCAATTTCAAGAACTATGAAAAGGGATGTCGTAATCATAGTCTCAATTTCTTAGACCTTTGCCATTTCTCACAAGTCCATGTTAGTGTGCCGGTTAACCACACACGTTCCACTAACGACTTTTGAAAATGCAAATAACACAATTGATATCTACTTAGTGAAAGCATTTCCTCACCATCATTTTCATGAATCAGAGAGAAACCTTATGATACTTAGATTTTATAGTGTATGAGTTCCTATCCATGTGAATTTGTCAAAACCATAATCACAAGATAAGGTTAGTGACAAATTCAGCCTTACATGGATTAAACTTGTTCAATCTTAGTTTCTTGTCACCTTGGTAGCACAAGGCCCACCAATGCTTCCAAGTTGAACTCTTATAACTCACATGCAAATTCAACTTATTTGAAGTAGGTACAGAAATAAGAATTATGTCAACACGATAGTTTGCAAACCTTAAATTGTGTGCTAGTGATAAATTACAGGTTTTACTCTTGATTAAATCTTGAAACTCTTTCAGGATCTTTAAGGCTCCCACTGTCCCCTTGACATATAAGTTTCCCCAGTCAAGAACCATTCCTTGACAAAACAAATATTCAAGGGATAGTGCGGATTCTTATCAAGACTAACACTTCACACAATTGGTCTTAGTTGGTCTTTGTCTCATCCAAGACATCACAACTTACCAATCTCAAATGTACAAGAGTAGAAAACATTTTACTCTTACATTTGACTAGTGTTAATAAATCCTCCTTTATGTCACTCAAAGTTACAATCTTGGAGTATGACTCTAAGAATCGTTTTGGAACGAAGTATGACTCATCTTCTCGATCTTATCCAATCCAACAATTCATGACCTCTCTTCTTAGCCATAACAATGCACTAAGACGTCCTTAGAGTATGAATTTGTGATATGGTTTCATAATCATTAAGATGATCATGAAATACGATACTAAAGTACTCTCCCATCCTTTCAGATTTGAGAAACTTTTATCTTTCTGTCTAATTTGATTCTTCTCATTTGTTTTGTCATACATTGTAACCTTTCCTATGTTACAGAATTATACTTAACCTCATAAGTATAATCATATTTACTAATCTTTAGTAAATCATGACAAATCAATCTTTGTGGTGGACCTTGACCAGCGCACACCCAATGTACCTAATTCCTTAGTCCTTCAATTGACTCACATATACATGTGATCAAAGAATTAGTCTTAATTTTCAAAGATGAAAATTCTCATTTCTCATACAATACAACTTGTATGATTCCAAGTTTCTGTCCAATTGAAACTTGGGTGATGAAAAACTCTCTTCATTCGGTAAATTCAGACAGTACCACAAATGAAGGAATCAAATCCACTTTCCAATATTGCTATTACTGGAAACATATAAGCAACAATTTTCCACAGATGCCATTGTAAGGATATTTTTACAATAAATAAAATTAAAACCCTTTTTTCTTTTATTTTAAAACTTTGCGGAAAAACCCATCCTTACAATCCACATGAAAACCTTGTTGTTATCTATTCATAAGCAATATATTTAAGCAACAGCTCAAAATTCTGATTACCGAACCATGCGATCGAAACCCACATTCGCAATCAGAATCAACATATACTTACTTTAAGCTTCCTATCTTTTCTTTGATTCTTAAAAACATCAGCATGTGACCCATTCACATTATGTAATAAGAATCTCCAAATAGGAACTTAATAGAGTTAGACAGTGGACTTTACCCGAAGTAGAGTCAAACCTCTTGACTTGATCAACCTTATGACCTTTCAGGTGAATAGGACAGCTTCGCAACCAATGCCCCTTCCTTTGGCAACAAAACACATGGACCCTTTGGCAATGGCACATGGGACTATCTCAGACTTAGCCTTTCTCTTTACCATTTGGTCAACCGAGTTGACTATGGCCGATCCCTTTCCATTGGGAAGAGAAATCCTTTTCTAGATATCCAATGCTACCATTGTCAATGTCCATTTAAGACTTGGGAAATTGTTCTTTTAATCAAATTTGATTTTACTGGTGTTCCGAATCATTGTTGATTCCACAACACCAAGCAAAAAGATAACATCATTAAGGGTCATGTCATAGTCTGCCTCATAGTAGTCCCAAAGAGACTCACTATGTTACTAAGAAAGTGATTGAACATCCAACTTTCCCGAGACTTTGACACCCAACTCTCCCGGCTTGTCAATATGTGACTTTATCTCCAAGATGTGAGCACACATAGACTATGCTTGCCAATAGGGATTGAGTGACTTTAAACTTTTCAAGAACTTGTGGGTGAGGGAGAATAATTGGAGGAGGTGGAGGAAGTGAAGCATGATGTTTGAGGGACACCATCTTCAAGAGATTTGGGAAGATCATAGTTGTCTGAACCAGACATCTATAATTGGAGAAAATCAAGTTAGTTGATTCAAAATCCTTAATATAAAACCCAATATGAAATATTAAGGCTAGGACCCAACACAATATTTTATAATTTGGAAGAGGGATGTCGTAATCCAAGTTATAAAATATTTGAATGTAGGCGAATGACGATTCACCAATTTCCACCATGAAAAACGAAATAATTTATTAGGTTTTAATTGGATTTGAAATTCCTAGATCTTTTGAGATTCATTGAACTTTTCAATGGCATGTTTCAATCTCGAGTGTGCCCTCTCAAATTTTGTGACTGGGATGCCAAGGATCACAAAACAAGGTGTGAATAACCATACCAATTCACTTGGTACCCTTAATATTATCACCTAATCAATGTGTCGGTTAACCACACACGCTCCATTGATCTATGACAAACATTAAGTCACCCTTCGTGATCCTTACTAGTCCAAGTTAGTGTGTCGGTTAACCACACACGCTCCACCAACGACTTGGTAAGGTACAAAGTGTGAATTCCATGGGCTAGCACCAAATTCACATTTTTCCTAAAGTAACTAAGATTGGGAATTAAATAAAACATTTAGTTACTTTATAATAATCATTATACTTTTAATGAGAATTTAAAGTCATTGTCCTACCCGTTCGACTAACGACCCTCCACCAGTCAAGCAAGCGGTGGGTGAGAGTGGACACCCATTAAGTTGCCATTTTATAGGCAATAACCTTATACCCACCTTATAGACCGGCTTCATGAATGAGGCCTACTAACGGTAAAACGATGTGACAACCGTCAATTTTCAGTCAAGTCAAAGTCAACGAAAGTCAACAAGTCAAACCGGTCCACTCATTTTGCCGTGAGTACTAGAGCTTACGTTAAGTAACTCCTAAACAACTCTCTATTCTAACGAGAGATCATAAATCAAAAAGTGCGTACATCTAGATCTCCTTAACCTAAAACTGTGGTACGTGGCGAGCCAAACCGATAAAACAATGTTGCATACTCATCAGGAGTATGCAAGATCCTTAAACAAGGCGTAACGGGACTTACGGACCCTGCATTGCGAAGCCGAACACTCAAAAAGGTCACCAATGAAACCTCTCTCAATCGTTTTCACTCTATCTCTTCTTATGTCAAATCTCTCCCAAATCTCTCTAAGTATGTGAAATCTCTCCCACATATCTCTTTGTATGAGAAATCTCTCCAAGTATGTCAAATCTCTCCCAAATCTCTCTAAGTATGTGAAATCTCTCCCAAATATCTCTCTGTATGTGAAATCTCTCCAAGTATGTCAAATCTCTCCCAAATCTCTCCAAGTATGTCAAATCTCTCCCAAATCTCTCTAAGTATGTGAAATCTCTCCCACATATCTCTTTGTATGTGAAATCTCTCCAAGTATGTCAAATCTCTCCCAAATCTCTCCAAGTATGTCAAATCTCTCCCAAATCTCTCTAAGTATGTGAAATCTCTCCCATATATCTCTTCGTATGTGAAATCTCTCCAAGAATGTCAAATCTCTCCCAAATCTCTCTGAGTATGTGGAATCTCTCTCAAATCTCTCTCGAAATCTCTCCCAACTTTCTATAATCACTCGGGGCATCCCGACCCTCGAATTTGGCGAAAACAGCCCAAAAACGGAAGTCTACGCAAAAAACGGACCTTAGGAACCGAAACCCCTCTTAGGAACCGAAACCCCTCTTAGGAACCGAACCCTCCTGATGAAGAAGGCTGCTGATCCGAACCGAAGGTACTGTTCACCAACCGAACCGAAGGTACTGTTCATTACTGTTCACTACAGTTCGTTCGGTTCTGACATTCTCGCCTCTTATTTCCAGACCGAGGACCGAAGCTTCCCTGCTGAGCCTTCGGACCGAGCCTTCGGACCGGACCCTCGCCCTTCACTTCTCGCGCCTTTCGCTTCCGACTCCAACCTTAGCGTGGACCGAGCCTCGGCCTAGGGACCGAACCTCGGCCTAGGACCGAGAGGCCTCGCTGGGAACTCATTTTCTCCCGGTTTTCGCATAGTTTTACGTTTAAAGCCCGTTTTTAATTATTTTAACGCGGGGTTTTCACCCAAAATCATATTTTAACATAATAAACCCTAAATATTCACAATTTAATCATATTTTCATCGAAATCTTTATTTAAATAATAAAAGCAAGTGGGTAAGTACAAAGAGGTGGAGTGTTGACTTTGCTTTACTTTATGACACAAGCAACCACTCCCACACCCACTCTATGACCAGCCACTCCTCCCCACCATACCTTGTACTTTTTTTTTACCCCTCTCACAAGCCATCCCCACGTTCTAGGGCTGGTCACTCAACCTCTCTCCTCATTTTCTTTCAATCACTCTCATTCCACCAAAGATTCAACTCCAACTTTTTCTCTCCAACCTTTCTCTCTAATTCAAGATCTCAAGGCTGATCATCAAGTGTTCTTCCACTCTTGGTAAGTGTAATTCATCCTCCATGTGATTTTTACAATTCCTTCTACTCAAATCATTGATAGCTTATACAAACTCCATGACTATGATGCTAGATTCTCAAAAATCTTCAAGGCATCTCCAAGTGTTCTTGAGTTAAACACCTCCATTCTTCAACAATCATCTATTGAAAACACTTAAGGTGAGTTCATACCCCTACATTTTCATGTTTTCTCAAGTTTTTAGGGGGGGGGGGGGGGGGAATACAAGTTAAAACACCAAGAACATAACTATATTTTTCTAACAGCTTTCATCAGAAAAGTTCAACTCCATTCACGGACTGTTTTGGACATCTTAAACATTTTTGTTTTCAAAACTGTTTTAGGTGCATGTAGTTCCACTTCTTAGCTTTAAAATGACTACTTGCACATCTCCATACGATTTTTCTACAATTTATGGTGATTTTTACAAAACTGCCTATCAATTCAAACATCAATCCGGACCAGTCTATGATTATGGACTTTTTCACATAAGTAAGAAGTCATTAAAAATTATAATAAAAATTATGAACAAACTAGACTCATTTTCCAAACTCTCAGAAGTTACAGAACTTGATTTGGACACTTTATGATTTTTCTACAATTTTTCCAATAACAGTTACAGAAAATGTTATTAACAGGAAAAACACTATAAATTTCATTTCACCTTGTAACATGTTGAGCAAGGTATACATCGTTATGTGTTTATGTGTAGTTGCAATATATGACAATTTTGTATTATTATATAGACATACATCAGAAAACAAATGGATTTACACCTCCACAAGTATGGTAAATATATAAACGATATTACAAGGCTATATCCATTAAAATATAAACATTGATAAATTATGACAAGTAAGGCCTATGCTCACTACCCACACAAATAATTGATAAACTATAATAGGTATAGTTTAGGGTTATTTATATAACAAACACATTATTAAAGGCTTTACACATACAAAAGAGTTATTGCCACTATGGACAATTATGATAAACTATAATAAGTATAGTTAAGCCATTATACCCCCACAAACGAACACACTAGTTATAATCGGTATAGTTATGGTAAATATATATTACAAACAAAGTGATAAACTATAATAGGTATAGTTTATGTTTCATCTACCCTAAGAACTTAATTACAAAAAAGGAATTCACCACCACTTTTGATAAGCTATCATATGCATAGTTCAGGTTCACTAATCCCTATTACTCCCCGGTGAACTATGATATGTATAGGTTATATTCACCATCACCATCACTTTTGATAAGCTATCATATGCATAGTTCAGGTTCATTAATCCCTATTACTCCCCGGTGAACTATGATATGTATAAGTTATATTCACCATCACCATCACTTTTGATAAGCTATAATATGCATAGTTCAGGTTCACTAATCACTATTACTCCCCGGTGAACTATGATATGTATAGGTATAAGTCCACATTAAATTTTCGCATTGTTAGACTTCAACTATAATCGTTGAGCGTATATGCTTGAGTCATACAAGAATTTAGTCGTGATTGGCTTAGAATTGGTGGGCCCGCCTCATCTCCTGTTCCTCGTTGGGTTGTGGACCTAGGGCAGACCCACTATATTCAACATTTTATCTAACTTAAATCTTATATAACTTATATACGCTGGACGATTATAGGGGAAATCTACGGGTCAACCTAGGGTTCATCAACACATCATATAGGAATAATCTGTTTACACTTAACTAAGAAAATATTGGATTTTCTGGAGATAAAACTCTATCGATTTTAAAGGGAAAACGGTTTCTACTCCAAACAAAACTCTTATGAACTCACCAACTTAATTGTTGACACTCTTTCAAAACTACTTGTATTCTCAGGAAAGCAGTGAAACGGGAAAACTTCAGCGCTTTGAGGATGGGACGTTAAACCGTCAACAATTTATTTTTGTCATCACAATGTAATTGATTTTGAAACATGTAAACATATACTTTGGTGTAACTTCTTCAATTATATTTATGATGGTTGTATTTATTTTGAGCACTATTATACACGTTGTTGTGATACTGTACATGAAGTCCTCCACCCCTGGACGTTTCCGCCATCCTTGGTTTGGGGGTGTGACAGATTGGTATCAGAGCATTGTTTATAGTGAACTCAGTATATCGAACCACATAAGATATACAAACTATAAATACATTGGGACTGAAAGTCTCTGATTTAAAGTTTTCAAAGCAACTATACTTTTAGAAACAAATAATTTCTCGGTAAAAGTAGGAGCATGCGCACACACACTAGGGTCAGTATCACGGTGGGATGGGACAAAAGTGGTGATTGTTGAACGATACGAGTAGGCTTGGGGATGTATAGTCAGGTCTGGGAATGACATAGCCTGATCAACTATGTCTCACCCATAAGTGATTAGCATATGCCCAGGAATGGTCGTAGGTGTTGCAACAAGTCTAAAAACTTACCAACACTACCATAATGAAATACCATAGGGGTATTTGGTGTTATTATAATTACTTATTTGAGAACTAAATAGATTTTTATCAATAGGTCAATAACTGCCTAGTGGATACATTAAAATTATATGTATCCAGGATGTCATAGACTTAGAATCTGTGGATCTTTGCTTTACTTTCTGTTCTCGTTGGATTGGGGATTTAGAGTTAGGATCGCTTATTCGAAGGTCTATCCTGTCCCAAATACATATGACTAGTATGCACTAAACAATATATTGAAGTACCTGATAAAGATCATCTTATAATTATCTAATTAGTACGTCTACTTAGTTATTTCTTATATCCCCATTTCTCGCGAAGATATTATGGCTGAATCCCTTCCCCACGACGACCCGTACTACCCTAACCACGGCAATACTGAATGGCTCGGAGAGGAGCCAGAGAATGATCACCGAATCCCTTTGGATGGTCACCAAGCTGAAGGCTTTGCTGATGGTCCTGACACCGACCCTGAAGTGGAGAACCTACCCTGATGGCCCTTGTTCCGGATCCTAACCCTCGTCCGGTTTTTTTTTCAAGGCCCAACGCCTCCTTGGGTAGAGTGCTAGGAAACCTGGAGCGAAGAACACGACCAACCTAGATTGTTAAATGGAGACATTCGAATCCTTCAGAATCCGGAAACTACACTATTCAAGGGAACCGTAGCATTGCCCAAAAATTTTCCTTACGTTACTGAGATGTAGACCTATTTTCCTCGAACCCTATATTACAAACAATTTACATATGGTAACTCCAAGAAATTCTTAATATATACCATGTGATTTTAGGAAGGGATCAGGCGAAACAAATCACAAGTTGCATTTGAGTCATTACCACTAAAATTCATTCATAGGGGCTTTGTTATGAATTACATACAAAATACTTTTAAGTCAGGACATAATACAGACAAGTCTGGCTTGATAACATCTGACTTGTCACTACTATTAAAAACTTATCGTTTGTTCGTCTCTACCAACTTATGACAGGACTATGCCACCAAAGAAAAAGTCCAGACCCTCCGGAAGCACAGCACCGCCCCCTCCGCAGTTTGATCCCATAATGTTTCAAGCTGCCGTAACAGCAGCAGTGGCGGCGGCAATGTCGCAAATGGGTACAAATGGTTCCGGCGGCTTCGGATCCGGGAATACTAACTCGAATCAGGGGGACAGCACAGGACGCACTAAGGAGTGTTCTTACAAAGACTTCACGAATGGCAAACCCGATCCTTTCGACGGAAGCGGGGGCGTCATCGCGCTGATGCAATGGTTCGAAAGGACCGAAGCAGTCTTCGAAATCTGCGCTTGTCCCGAAGCGAGCAAAGTCAAGTATGCGGCATTCACTTTCACAATAAAAGCTCTTACTTGGTGGAATGGCTGAGTTAAGTCACTTACTCCTGCAGTGGCTAACTCCATAGGCTGGGAAAACTTAAAAGCGTTGATGCTAAAGGAGTATTGCCCGAGGGGAGAAATACAAAAACTTGAAGAAGAACTCTGGAATCTCAAAATGTCGGGGACGGACCTCGAAGCTTATACTGCTCGATTCATTGACCTAGCACTCCTTTGTCCTGCAATGGTCACCCCAGAGGAGAAAAAGGTAGAACGATACCTTTGGGGGCTATCATCCCAGATCCATGATAGTGTATTGGCCTCAAGGCCAACTACCTTCGACAGCGCCAAGGAGTTGGCATAACAACTCATCGACCATCGTGCCAGCCATGACACTTCGTCAACCACGCAAATTTTTGTTGTTCATGCTGCCACAACCCTCACCACGCCAACTCCCATGAAACAATACGCTGGAACCCTTCCGAAATGTAACAAGTGTAGCTTCCATCACACTGGGGCTTGTAGAGAATTGCATTGTATGAACTGCAATAGGAAAGGGCACACTACCCGTTTCTGTAGGGCACCGGCACGACCCATCAACCAGTTCCCTGGATCTGGAGTAAGCCCAGCCTGTTACAAATGTGGAGAAACAGGCCACTTTAAAAGGAACTGCCCAAGAGCAAGAGATGCCAGTGGTGGTGGAAGGGTGCTTGCGATCACCGAAGGAGAGACCACCCCGGAACTGCCCGCAAATATTAGTAAGTGTTTCTAACATCGACGTTTAAATTCCAAATTTCTTTATTTGATTAAGTCTAGCATCGATTAAAGCATGCATAGTAGTAATGCCAAAGATTAAACTGAGAGCATAAACAATAGGAAATTCCAAGGCCGTCATAAGACCATTCTATGAATTTGCTTCGACTCCGCAATGGGACTGCATCATAGGGATGTAGGTCAAACTTTCGAGAACATGCTTCTACTCTATAGGTGAGCGGTCGAAATACATCTAGGTTCAATGTTAGCCCTGACTAGGAACTCTAATTCATTAAGAAGGATTACTAAGTTATTTGTTATGATTTCCTCACTTATACATTCCCCAGTTATATATGACGAATACCTGGTAGATAATAGAATGTGAGAATTCTGACTTAGTTTCTTTTCCTCGTTGGGATGTGAAACTGAAGTAGAATCACACATTTTACTATCCGCCCAGTATTGGTTATATCATAATGTGTATAAGCTAAGTTTTCATGTATAATAACTCATCTCTTAGTCAGAATCAAAATAATGTAGAGCCAACCTTAGTCATTCACAAACTCCTTGCCTGATTTCAAAATTCGGGACGAAATTCCCTCTAACGGGGGGATGATGTGACAACCGTCAATTTTCAGTCAAGTCAAAGTCAACGAAAGTCAACAAGTCAAACCGGTCCACTCATTTTGCCGTGAGTACTAGAGCTTACGTTAAGTAACTCCTAAACAACTCTCTATTCTAACGAGAGATCATAAATCAAAAAGTGCGTACATCTAGATCTCCTTAACCTAAAACTGTGGTACGTGGCGAGCCAAACCGATAAAACAATGTTGCATACTCATCAGGAGTATGCAAGATCCTTAAACAAGGCGTAACGGGACTTACGGACCCTGCATTGCGAAGCCGAACACTCAAAAAGGTCACCAATGAAACCTCTCTCAATCGTTTTCACTCTATCTCTTCTTATGTCAAATCTCTCCCAAATCTCTCTAAGTATGTGAAATCTCTCCCACATATCTCTTTGTATGAGAAATCTCTCCAAGTATGTCAAATCTCTCCCAAATCTCTCTAAGTATGTGAAATCTCTCCCAAATATCTCTCTATATGTGAAATCTCTCCAAGTATGTCAAATCTCTCCCAAATCTCTCCAAGTATGTCAAATCTCTCCCAAATCTCTCTAAGTATGTGAAATCTCTCCCACATATCTCTTTGTATGTGAAATCTCTCCAAGTATGTCAAATCTCTCCCAAATCTCTCCAAGTATGTCAAATCTCTCCCAAATCTCTCTAAGTATGTGAAATCTCTCCCATATAACTATATTTTTCTAACAGCTTTCATCAGAAAAGTTCAACTCCATTCACGGACTGTTTTGGACATCTTAAACATTTTTGTTTTCAAAACTGTTTTAGGTGCATGTAGTTCCACTTCTTAGCTTTAAAATGACTACTTGCACATCTCCATACGATTTTTCTACAATTTATGGTGATTTTTACAAAACTGCCTATCAATTCAAACATCAATCCGGACCAGTCTATGATTATGGACTTTTTCACATAAGTAAGAAGTAATTAAAAATTATAATAAAAATTATGAACAAACTAGACTCATTTTCCAAACTCTCAGAAGTTACAGAACTTGATTTGGACACTTTATGATTTTTCTACAATTTTTCCAATAACAGTTACAGAAAATGTTATTAACAGAAAAACACTATAAATTTCATTTCACCTTGTAACATGTTGAGCAAGGTATACATCGTTATGTGTTTATGTGTAGTTGCAATATATGACAATTTTGTATTCTTATATAGACATACATCAGAAAACAAATGGATTTACACCTCCACAAGTATGGTAAATATATAAACGATATTACAAGGCTATATCCATTAAAATATAAACATTGATAAATTATGACAAGTAAGGCCTATGCTCACTACCCACACAAATAATTGATAAACTATAATAGGTATAGTTTAGGGTTATTTATATAACAAACACATTATTAAAGGCTTTACACATACAAAAGAGTTATTGCCACTATGGACAATTATGATAAACTATAATAAGTATAGTTAAGCCATTATACCCCCACAAACGAACACACTAGTTATAATCGGTATAGTTATGGTAAATATATATTACAAACAAAGTGATAAACTATAATAGGTATAGTTTATGTTTCATCTACCCTAAGAACTTAATTATAAAAAAGGAATTCACCACCACTTTTGATAAGCTATCATATGCATAGTTCAGGTTCACTAATCCCTATTACTCCCCGGTGAACTATGATATGTATAGGTTATATTCACCATCACCATCACTTTTGATAAGCTATCATATGCATAGTTCAGGTTCATTAATCCCTATTACTCCCCGGTGAACTATGATATGTATAAGTTATATTCACCATCACCATCACTTTTGATAAGCTATAATATGCATAGTTCAGGTTCACTAATCACTATTACTCCCCGGTGAACTATGATATGTATAGGTATAAGTCCACATTAAATTTTCGCATTGTTAGACTTCAACTATAATCGTTGAGCGTATATGCTTGAGTCATACAAGAATTTAGTCGTGATTGGCTTAGAATTGGTGGGCCCGCCTCATCTCCTGTTCCTCGTTGGGTTGTGGACCTAGGGCAGACCCACTATATTCAACGTTTTATCTAACTTAAATCTTATATAACTTATATACGCTGGATGATTATAGGGGAAATCTACGGGTCAACCTAGGGTTCATCAACACATCATATAGGAATAATCTGTTTACACTTAACTAAGAAAATATTGGATTTTCTGGAGATAAAACTCTATCGATTTTAAAGGGAAAACGGTTTCTACTCCAAACAAAACTCTTATGAACTCACCAACTTAATTGTTGACACTCTTTCAAAACTACTTGTATTCTCAGGAAAGCAGTGAAACGGGAAAACTTCAGCGCTTTGAGGATGGGACGTTAAACCGTCAACAATTTATTTTTGTCATCACAATGTAATTGATTTTGAAACATGTAAACATATACTTTGGTGTAACTTCTTCAATTATATTTATGATGGTTGTATTTACTTTGAGCACTATTATACACGTTGTTGTGATACTGTACATGAAGTCCTCCACCCCTGGACGTTTCCGCCATCCTTGGTTTGGGGGTGTGACAAACGACTTGTTCTTATACATATATATAATAATTAACCATTAATCTTATAATAGTATAAGGGTAGAATTTTAACTTTTAAAACTTCTAGGGTATGGAATTAAAGTTTTTTTGAGACTTTACAAATTCCAAAACTCGAGGGCATGTTTTGAACAATTCATAAACTTTTGGATATTCATAACTTATGAGTTTTAATTAAGTGTTTAATACTTTTAATGGTCTCTTGGAAATCCATAACTTGAGGACAAGTTATGGAGTCCATAAAAGCATTTATTAGAAAACTCTTTAAGAAAATGTAACTTATGACTTCTTAAAAAAAACATTTAAAAGAAAAAACTTTTGGAATTCCATAACTTGAGGACAAATTATGAATTCCATTAAAACACATTAAGATCAAGAATTAACTAACAAACAATTTGCAAATAATTCCTATGATCTAACAAAACTCATATGAACATGAACATCCACATCAACAAGTTCAAGAATCATATGAACACATATAAACTTGAAATTTTGATTATAACTTTGAAATTGGTCTACCATCATCATTACCACATCAAAAACAGGTTTTATAAGATCAAAACAGTTTAAGGTAATGATTCTAGACCAATTCCAACACCAAAACTCGAAAATCTGCACTCAGGCCTGCCAACTCGTCGAGTGCATGAACTGACTCGGCGAGTTGGTTGAATATACACATGGACTCGGCGAGTACCATGAATGGACTCGGTGAGTCTGCTGTGCAGAATGCAGTTTTCCGACATTTTTCAGCAATTTGCATCAAGTATTCAAGAAAACAAGCCTAGGCTCTGATACCACTGTTGGGTTTTGAGCAATCTAACACTTCTTAAGTGTGCATGCAACCCTAATAAACCTTGGATCTATGTTTTCTTCTAAAATACATGCAAATAATAATTTCCAAGGTTTCTTCCTAACTAGCATAGCATAAGGATTATGAATCATAAAACTACTAGTAGAAATCATACCTTTTTTATGATGGTTGATTGTTTGGAGTTTGAGAGCCAAGCACCAATAGTGTGAATGCCTCAAATGGAATCATAAACACTTGGAAAACTTTGAGAGAGTAGTATACTATCTTGTGGAATCGGCCACCACTAAGTCTCACACAACTAGTGTGTCATTTCTTGCATCATATGTTTCTTTATATAGTGTGCATGGTTAGGGTGAATCCCTAATAACCCATGTCTTTTCCTTTCCAAGGATCCATGGGTTAAAAGCTCCATGGATCATCCATGGACTTCCATATTAGCCTAGCCCATTAACAAATGAGTGTTAGCCAACACCATATAAAACCAATAGCCCATAATCTAATTAGTCTTCCTTTTAATCTCTAAATTAATTCATAATTAATTTAAGACTAAGACTAATTAAATAACATGACTTCATATTAATATATTATAACTTATAATATATTAATAAACATATGTGTATAACTCTCATAAAATTATCCATAAATAGTTCGGGTGAAGTGCAACCCAAATGGACCATGTCGGGTCGGGTCAAGTATATACCAAATAAGTTATGGACTTAGACACCTTATCCAACAACTTCCACCAACCCTGCAACCACTCGTGCATGTTAATCATATACAACACTGGATCTTAGAGACAGTTAATTACTTGATTATACCCTAATCCCACAACCAGACAAAGAACATTAAATAAGGCAAAACCAAGCATTATCAGGATATAAAATATTTGTTATGTACAACTATGATGTATACACTAAGCAACTATAGTAATGATGTTAATTCCATACAAGAAGCACTCCTAGGCTAGCAGGCATCATACATCAGGCAATTCTATCAATGATCCATAGCCTACCACTAGCATGAAGTTCTACCATAAACATCATATCAAATAACAATGTGAGTAACTTGGGGTATAATTTTTCCATCCGGCTCATCGTACACATCACATGATTCCTTGGTTACTTTTAAAAACAATTTTGAAAACTTTTGCAGTTCCTTAGTTTGAGCCTAGATTCACACGAATGTTTATCCAGTTCTCTCAAACCTAGGCTCTGATACCAACTTGTAACACCCCAAAAACCAGAGTAAAATTTTCATTTTTCAAAAACAACCCAATGACCATAATTGTTTACAAAACATTGTTTCAAAAGTGATAATCAATAATCAGAGTATCTCGAAATCAAGATAACATAAAATCCAAAGGATGTGCATGATCACGCCTTCGCCTTGCCACGATCATCTGAAGTACCTGACACAATAAACTGAACCTGTAAGCCAAAGCTTAGTGAGTTCCCCCCCAAAGTACCACCACACAAACATATAACTAAACAAATATCGGGTCCACAACCTCCTGGTTGGATTACCCCTGGTCCACAACCTTACGGTTGGAATGCCCTTGCCCACAACCTTTCGGTTGGCTTGCCCAATACATACCGGGTCGACTACCTCTTGGTTGGATTACCCCTGGCCCATAACCTTGCGGTTGGAATGCCTCGGTCTGTTGACTGACAACACAAAGCAATACAGTCTCGACCCCAACATACCATGTCGACATATACATAACAAATAACATATATCCAACAACAAATAATCATATAACCAGTCAACAGACAAACAGATAGATCTACATACCACTACCACATAACAACATCATATATACCACGATCTAACAACTCACTACAACATAACAACATCCTCTATACCAGGATACATAAACTAATGGACCGACATTGGCGCCTTCGACCCACAAGAACAATGAGGAAAACTCACCTATCAGTATGAACAAATAGCTGAATAGGTCTCTGCTTCGAATATCAGCTCTACCCGTCACCTTCTAGAGATATAGGAGGGTGCAAAACGTCCAGATCTAAGATTGTTCCAACCTTCCAAGTCGTTCTCTTTTATTTCTTCCTCCTCTATGAACACCAAAACACATACCAATGACTTAATAATGCTAAAAAACGAATTAAGGTTTGCAAAGGGGTCGAAATGGTGCTGAAGGTTGATGAAAGGAAGAAGACTTGGGGGGTTAAGGATGTTTAAATAGGGTCAAAACCCTAAAAATCAGGGTTTGCACCATGGCCACTTATGCCCAATGTACGCATGCCACTTCCAGAAATTACAAAAGTGCCACTAAGGGCCAAATTGTAGTTAATTCTCATATCAAGGGTTAAAAGTGGAAATACCTCAATATCAAGATGTTGCAAAATATAAATAAAATTAATACATAATTATGTTTGATTTTTGATCTAAGAATATCAATATATAGTTGGATAATTCTACTATTGTGATTGCAACCATTTTTCAAAATCTGTGATTTGGGATAATCCAAGAATGACAAATTATAAGTCAACCAACTTCCAAATCCGAAACACAAAAAATTACCTTGCTGTTTTGCATTTATGGTGAGACAAATGAGATCATATGATCAATTTCTGGTATCAAAAGTATTCACCATTTTCTAGAACATTCATCTTCCTTTATACAATGAAGATGACAGTTAAAAGTTTGTTACATACAAAATGGCGCCAAAACAAGTGGTTATAAGACATAACTGATTCTTACATCACAATGACGTCAGAACCTGTTTTTGGCCGGAAATGCATGTCTAAACTCTTTTTTGTAATAGAAATCCATTTAGCTTTTGGGACGCTACACATTAATCCTGTCCGCTGACCGGTCAGTGGAACCATCGCTAGACCCAGACAAAAATGATGTACCTTGGAACCTGGTACCCAGGGACACTGCCTCCAAACTCCCATATTATCGAGTTCACATTTATCATTCCGAGTGTGCACCCCGCACCTCTGCCTCGGAGGATAAATAAAACTCTTAACATATCTCAAAATTAATAATAACTACACTATATACTCAAATGTTGATAACATTAAAATCACCAACAAATTATATTATAAAATTATAGTATGTATATCATTTTATTTTTGAATAAATGAAAAAAAACACATCTTTTTGATGAAATAAAAATCATCCCAATAAAAGAATCCTATTCCATGAAAAATAGTATACTCCATTCTTTCGTGGCATGATTTTTCATTCATCATATTTTAAAAAAATAAAACGATTTATCAATTTCGATACTATTATTTGTTTTGTTTTGACGGTGAAGGTTCGATCTGAAACAAGTCACATACGACAGCTGTTCTGTACGATTCTCCATTTAGTTTGTACACATCGGCAAGCTATGGCGGATTAGCCGAAGGCTTATCTGTTCCTCTTACGACACCGTTTCCTTTTCCAAATTTCTTTTACATTTTCCTTCCATCTTCTTCAATTAGTTCTTCCTCGACCAGTTTTCGAGCTTTTCTTTTTCTACGAAACCCTAGGTCCGTACTTCTTATCAATTTCTCCACGTGTTGTTGTGCTTTGTTTTGATTTCTTACTCAATTCAAGTTCTTTTTTATCGATTTTCAAAATTTGATGTCTGAATGACTGAATTATGTGAGAGACTGCGTTCTTTTGGTTTGTACTAATGTTCATGTATTTTGAGTTAATTAGTCGTAATCAGAATCAGTTTGTGAAACTGGAAATGTAAAGATCATGTTTTTCGAAGTGATTTTGATGTTATTGTCGGTAATTTGTGATTTTACGCCGTCTTAGTTGACTCATGTTGACATTAGTCAATGATCACACAATGCACAAAAGAAATGTAGCTTGAATTGAGCTCAGGAACCTGATCCATTCGACATTGTAGATTTATCATATGGAGTTTTAATATTTTGAAGTTCACATTAGCAGATTGTTCTACATAAGTTTTTAATAGATGAATTATACTTTTTTGGTCATGGATTTGTAAGAAATTGGCACTTATAATGATTTGTACATTGTGAGAAATTGGAATTTTTGATTATGTTTGAGAATTGAGATAGTGATAGGATGATAGAGTTGCTTTGAAACAAGTTCTTCTTTGATAATTTAGCCGAAATAACTTTTAATTAGTATCATAGTAATTAATGTACTTCATCTTTTCATTATTTTATTGAATCTTGATGGTGTTTCTCTTTCTAATATTACAGGATTGGGTTCATCAAGTTTTTCTTTTAGAACACCAAATTGCTACATGTTATACACTAGACAACTTCTCATCCCATCATCCCAACAATTTACCCATTCAAGCAAATTATCAGTTCATAGATTGTTAAGTCTATTTAGATCATTGTTTGATAATAGCTTTAAAGGACTTGTGTAGAAGACATTGAATATTCATATGATGAAGTAGTTTTGTAGCTGGAGTTATAGAGTATATATCCAAAAAGAACAACATTGTTACCATGTTGGAATGAGTTGACCATCAAGTTGACCTAGCATGCGTTTAGGGTATCTTATGATAACAACAGTTTTATGCTTATGATTTGGAGAGAAACATGGAAGTACCAAAGGAGAGGTTTCCTGTGAATGCTGAGGATTACAAGGTATATGAAGAAGTTGGTGAAGGAGTCAGTGCCTCTGTGTACAGGGCGCTCTGTGTTCCCTTGAACAAAATAGTTGCAATCAAGGTTCTTGATTTGGAGAAGTGTAATAATGACCTGGTACGTTGTCTTTTTTTCCCTACCCAAGTAAATTTTTTTTATTGAGTGCTATATACAAGGTTATCGAAATAGTGAAATGATACAACTACGATCAATGACACCATTGTAATTGCCTTTGCCACATCAACATTGTATGGATGCCATAGTTATGGGTGTATATTGTTGAACACAACTTTTTTGTGGAAAACATCAATACTTTTTATTAAGACCACCCAAGAAAAAATTACAAGACCAAGAGGTTAGGGACTTACACTATAAGACTACTTTAAGATTTTTTTGAGGACACCCTTTTAGAGACTACTACACTTTGCTTTCTTGGATACAAAACTTCAGTGAGGGTGGAGGGTATTTGACAACACATTTATCCTCTGTTCGGCTCTTCCAACATAACTAGATATTGTTACACATTTCTAGATTTCCCAAACACTTCTACATTTTATTAGGGAGCTTCTACTAATAGTAGGTTACTTAAACTTCTTTATAAATGGGATTTTAGACTCTGTTGGGCTAGTGATGATCTTTTAACATATATTTATCTTTTCAATTAAAACAGGATGGCATACGTCGTGAGGTACAAACCATGAGCCTGATCAATCATCCAAATTTATTACGGGCATACTGTTCTTTCACAACCGGCCACAACCTTTGGGTTGTTATGCCGTATATGGCTGGCGGGTCATGTCTTCACATAATGAAAACTTCTTTTCCAGAAGGTTTTGAAGAGCCTGTCATTGCTACATTGCTTCGAGAAGTCCTTAAAGCATTAGTCTATCTTCATGCACATGGACACATTCACAGAGACGTGAAGGTATTGTCACTTTGAATGATAGTCTCATAGTCATTAGTCATATGCATTCGATTACTACTTATTAATCTCGGTTAGTTAATTTCTTCAGGCAGGGAATATATTAGTTGATTTTAATGGCTCTATAAAGTTAGCTGACTTTGGAGTATCCGCATGCATGTTTGACACTGGGGATAGGCAACGTGTTAGAAACACCTTTGTGGGAACTCCTTGTTGGTATGTTTCACTTTTACCCCTTCAACTTTTCCCTTTTTTTTATATTTGTCATTTCTTTTGTAGGATGGCACCGGAGGTCATGCAACAATTACATGGGTATGACTTTAAGTAAGTGGTGGATTTATATATAATTTACTATTCTACTATATTTCTTTTAGCAAATCATTTGGCTTTTTAGACCTATTTATTCATAGGGCAAAAACAAAATACAGAAAACATAACTATTTATATACCAGCATTAAGAAAAACCCTTACATTTTGTTTATATAAAGAAAAACCCTTACATTTACATTGGGGTTAATGTGAAATTTTAACTGAAAATGTAAGGGTTTTTCTGAATGCTGGTAGATATTTAATGATTATGTTTTTCTGTATATTTTTTTTGCCCTTATTTATAAGCTAAAATCCAAATAATCACATTGTGTATAAACAGAGCAGACATCTGGTCATTTGGAATCACAGCACTCGAACTTGCTCATGGCCATGCACCATTTTCAAAGTATCCTCCAATGAAAGTAATTAATTCATATCTCTTTTTTACTTTTGTTTTCATTTATAAAATTAGATAGTGTTTGTTATGATGGAATCAAAGAAGGAATGGAATGAAACAATCCATTCCTGAAGGAATGTGATTCCTTCAATTTCGTTAATTTTCATCCTTAGACAAGAATGAAAAAAAAAACTTCAATACAAGTATACATCCCACTTTATTTATGTAAATTTTGATTACACAAACTTTTTTTTTTTAAATTTTTTTTATTTTTATGAAATAATGCTTCTAAATTTGTTTCATTTCCACAGGTTTTGCTTATGACTCTACAAAATGCTCCACCAGGTCTTGATTATGAAAGGGACAAAAAGTTTTCAAAGGTTTGTTCAACTTCCAACATCCAATATCCAAATATATAAAATATTATTATGCTAATTTTTATAATAATTTGCAGTCTTTTAAAGAAATGGTTGCTGCATGCTTAGTGAAAGATCCAAAAAAACGTCCTTCATCTGAAAAGCTTTTAAAGCATCCTTTCTTTAAACAAGCAAGAACACCTGATTACCTTCAACGTACTATACTTGATGGTCTTCCTCCTCTAGGAGATCGTTTTAGGATGCTAAAGGTTTTTTTCTTTTCAAAATTATTTTTTTTAAAAAAAAAATTTAATTTTGTAAGCTTTTTTTTTTGACATGTTTGTTGTTTTCAGGCAAAAGAAGCTGATCTTCTTCTACAGAATAGTGAATTAAATGGAAATAAAGATCATTTATCACAGGTGACATGGCGTTTTCATATAAGATTATGTTTATCACTTTTTATTAAAATAACTATTTTCTCTCTCATCCTAATCCTTTTTTTTTTTTTTTTTTTTTTTGTAATTTATTAGCAACCCAATCCAGCACAAACTTGTATTGAAAAATTATTATTGTTAATTAGTTTTTATTCTATGTAAGATAATTAAAGAATGTATACAAAGTATTATTTCATTACAAAACAAATTAAGGTATTATTTTTTAAATATAAAAACAAACTAAAAGAAATAGAAAATTGCGAGTTTTCGGATTGTACATGAAAGTATGCCAATGTTGGTCTCTATTATGGAGAAAAAAAAAAGTACGAATCTTGTTTTTTTTTATAAATTTTTTTTTGTTTTATTTGTGACAACTAATCATAGTCTATTTGGTAACATGCAGCAAGAGTATATTCGAGGAATAAGTGCTTGGAATTTTAATTTGGAGGACTTGAAGAATCAAGCTGCACTTGTACACAATACTCAAATAATAATCTATCATTTTTTTTTCTTTTTATAATAACATGCTTAATGTTTCTTGTAATTTTTGCTTTCTTTGAGGACAGATTCAGGACTATGATGAAAATTCAAATGCAAATGATCAAAATTCAAGTTCAAATTCAAAGCAAGAAAATGGATTCAATGATGTTGGATTACAATTAGAAAAGCCATTATCCCCTGAGATAATACCTAATCATTCGGATGATGCATCCCACCTTGAGGTATCATGTTCTTTCCAAACTGAATTCATTATGAGATATTTAAAATCAAACTTCTTTAATTTGTAGGATGAAATTGATGAAGTTCCTAATTTGGAGGATTCATTCGCATCATTTCCTATGAAGCCTCTTCAAGCACTCAAGTAACGTCATATTTAGCATCAATTTTTAGTTTCATTAATTTGTTTATTATAGCACTATAAAATTAATTAAACTTTTATAATAAAAATTTATAAGTATTAATCAATTATTTTAAATAAATTATTAATTAAGAGATATATCAAATTTCTAAAGTTATTATAACTTCAAATTTAACATATAATTAAAAAAATGTAAATTTGAGTTTTGAAATAAGTTGCCTAATATATCTACATGACACATGGCATGATATTAATAAGGAATTGTATTAGAGTGATACTTGGCAAAAGGAGATTAAAACTATTCATTTATTAGAATAGGGTAAATAGGGATTTTATTTTCATATCTACCTATTATCATATTATACTTTGAAAAATCTATCAAATTATACAAATGTCATATTGTCATATCCAAATATAAAGCAATTTTCATTCATATAATGGCATAGACTTTTCAAAGTACAATATTCTCATAAGAAAAAAGTTAATACAATATTTGAATATAAACTAGTAATTATTAGGCATAAAATTTTGTTTTGTTTTTTATAATTTATAATATTTGTATGCAGGGGATGTTTTGATATTGATGAAGATAGTGCAGTGGATGAAAAATTATTAGATACTGAAGAAAATGGTATTGAGAATCAAGATTTGAAAAAATCCTTACAACAACCAATTATTATTGGTCCAAAAAAACATTCAAGTGGTTCGCTTCTACCTGATAATGTCTTCTCTTCTAAGAAGTTAATTGGCGACTTTGAGAGGTAAAAATAATTAATATATAGACAAATTTACATAAATGGTCCCTGTGGTTAGCAAAAAACACCACTACAAGTCCTTATAATTTTTTTTAACATGTGGTTTTGAAATCTTGCACTGGAGTTCTTATGGTTAACACGGTTATAAAATAAGGGTTAATTGCTTGTGAAATGACCAACTTACCCTTCTTAAAAACTTTGGTTATATTCATGGTGAGAAAATTTGTATTTTGTGTGGCTTTATTTGTAGGGTTAAATCTCAAAAAAGACCTTATATTTTGTGTTTTTTCTGGATTAAACCTCAAATTTATTTTTTGCCTGAAAAAGACCTTGTGTTTTTTTCCGAAAAAACTCTTAACTTTGTATTTTTTTTTTCTGAAAAAAAAAAAACCTCAACCTTCTAAATGTTTCCAAATAAACCCTCAACTTTTTAAGTTTTTCTCGAAAAAACCCTCACATTTTACAATTTTTTTTTGACTGATAGGGTCAGATCGGAAAAAATGAAAAAATACAAGGTCTTGTTCAGGCAAAAAAATAAATTTGAGGTTTAATACATAAAGAACACAAAGTATACGGTTTTTTCTGAGATTAACTCTTATTTGTAACTTTTATTTGAATAAATATTTGGATAGTAATTTATTTCTTGAATAATATGAAGAGAATCTACACAACCGGGATTTCGAGTTGAGCGCAGTTATAGTGGTCCATTACAAAGTCGTCAAAAGAATAACACAGCTAACTCTTTTAATACAAAGGGTAAAAAACAAAAAATTCTATTTTTAAATCTTATTTATTAATTAACTTTTTATTTTCTAATTTTCAAATTTCCGTTTTTTAATAATATAGAGGATGCATCAGAGGAAGCTGTGGTGCAGCGAAAGGGACGTTTTAAGGTCACATCAGCAGATCTCAGTCTCAAGGTATGCAATTACTTTTTTTTTTTTTTTAAAAAAAAACCACTAAGCAAAACTTTGAATTCTATAAAAACCATGAGAGTTTGAAAACTGTTTTGTTAAACCACTTGAATAAAATTTTCTTTTCAATTTAACCATTGAAAGTTTGAATTTAAAAAAAAAAAACATTTTTCACCCAAAAAATATCCTTCCATTTGTTATTTACAACTCACTAGTGGAAGAAACCTACAGTGGTTTTTTTTGGAAAAAAAGATACAAACTTTTAGTGGTTAAAACAGGATTTTTTTTTTGGGGGGTTAAACCGAAAGTTAAGTGGTTTTTATGTAATTTTTCCCTTTTATAATGTCAAATTTTACCACACAAATTTGGCATTTTTCTCCCATTGCTTAGATAGTATAAACTGTTATTGTTATTGTGTAATAATTGTTTTTGTTTTGTACTTGAGGCTCCTGTTAATAATTCAAATTTAAGTGGAATTACTAGTCCACCCGCATCAAGTATAGCTACTTCACTTCTTCCATCTTTGCAAAGCATTTTGCAACATAACGCATTGCAAAGGGTATGTATGTATGCATCTCATCATCTTCAATTCCATCTAATCACTTTTTCCAATTTCTTTTTTCTTTTTTTTAAATAAACTGCTTTTGGTTATTCAGGAAGAATTATATAAATTAATCAAGTTCGTGGAACAAGTCTCTGGTATCATTGGTTTCCCAATTCAAAAAACATATCTTCTGTTTGTGCTTCTAACATTTGAACCTAACTTTATTTATTTATTTTTTTTTAAATCTTTGTATTAAGGCAATTGCATGGAGTATGGGGAGGCGGGGCCCAATGAATCATCACAGGTAATAGGCCCCTTGTCCGTAGGGTCTCTCTCTCTCTCTCTCTCTCTCTCTCTCTCTCTATATATATATATATATATATATATATATATATATATATATATATATATATATATATATATATATATATTGCTACATGTTTTGATTTTGAAAATCTATTGGCAGACCCCTCTTTCTTCTCCAAGGGAAAGAGAATTACAGTCTCAAGTGATCCAATTACAACAAAGGTATCAAATGCCGATTTACTATTCTCAATTTGCATTATATATATATATATATCTTCCTAAAATAATCTAAAAATTAATTTAAATTTCAGAAACGGGATTCTAGCTGAGCAATTGCAAAGACAGAAGATGAAAAATGCTCAGGTATCTCCAATTTTTTTACCAATAATAACAATATACTTTATTTTCTTACTTATAATATCATAGAAGATGAAAAATACTTTGTTTGTTAGTATTGTTACATATTGCTATTATCAATAAAAAAAAAAATTTAAGTATGCTGTTATGCTTATGTGTGCTGTAATTACAGAAATGGCCCCTGGTATAATGGAATAGTTACATGTTTAGTCCCCTAGATTAATCATTACAGTTTTGGTTCCTGTAGTTTTAAATTTCAATAAGTACATATTTAGCCCCTGTAGTTTTCCATTTCAATAATTACAATTCGCACCCTGTAGTTGTTAATCTAAGATAATTATAGTTTTAGTCCCTGTAGTTTTGAATTTGTAGATTTGGTCCCTATAGTTTTTAATTTAAAAAATAACACTTTCAGTCCCTGTAGTTTATAATTTTCATTAGTTACAATTTTGGTTTTGGTAATCCATGGCGTCCTCACTAGTTACTATTAATGGTAAAAATGTAATTATGCTATTATCATGGGTAAAAAATAAAGTATTTTGCCTATATTAGTAATTGTGATATCATGTTTTTTATTTTTGTAGTTGGAAATGAAACTTAGTGATTTGATGAAGAAAGAAAACATACAAGAATGATTCTCATGATGACAATAACGATGATTTACATGTTTCGATGCATTCATGTGTCAAACTTTTTTGACACATGGCGAGTGTTAATTTTATCTTGTAAAAGTGTAAAATATTTGTGAATATAAACTTTACTATTGTTGTAATCATGTTACTTTAAATATTGAAATTCTTTTAGTTTTGGTGTTATAAAATTTATAATCTTATTCGAAGTATACATTTTAAATTTGATATATGAATCTTATCAAGAAGATTTGTTTACCAATGAGATAAATGAGATTATTACTACTTCACACTTTTAAATAAGTGAGATGATAAAGTTGATATGCCTTTAAGGGGCAAAAATACATTTACTAAAAACTAGAAATGACCATGTGTAGGGAGCAAACCTACAAATATACAAAATTGATGTGGCCAAAGTGTGAAAACAGAAAAAAAATGGAGACGAATTTGGCAATATATTGTGGGGGAGTAATCTGTAAATTTTGTACTAGGTAGGAACTATTTTTGTATCTTTTCTTAAACACATGGACAATTTGTGAAAAAAAAAATGCATAAGGAGTTTTTCTGTAAATTATAGGGACATATTTTATAATTAATTTTCTACATTGGGTAAAATTTGCCAACATACCCAAATGTTAAAGATAGGGTCTGTTTTTGTAAAAAACACCAAACAGGAACCTCTTCTGTAAATTATAAAATCATAGGGACTAAATATGTCGATATTTAAAATCTTTGCTGAAAAAATCTTAAATATAAAAACTTTACTATTCATAAGCCATTTGTATTTAATATATAGTAAATCCAATGATTTAGTTAACTATTCGAAATATATTGTTAGATTTGTTTTTCAGTTATTTTGATAGATAGTTGTAAGGCAAATTCCGTTTGTTTTTGTTTTTGTTTTTATTATTTTGTTTTCTGTTTAACTACTGTAATAATTTTTTTTCAAAAAATCCACTACATAAACTTTGAATTTTGTAAAAATCACTTCAGTTCGATTTTTTTTTCGATGGTTTAACCATCGAACAAATGTTTCTTTTTTATATACCATGATGTCTTAATTGAATTACTCAGCAGTCAACAAAAGTCAATACTGCTCATTTTCACAGCAATTAGAAGATGAGTGTTCACTTCTCTCTAATTTGAAAAATCATACTGATTTCATCACATTGTCAACAAAGATTAACTTTTATATCATATCTTGTAATTTGTGTGCCTCAAATAAATATCAGTTGTCATTTACAAAGAAAAGATTTATTAATGGAAATTTCAAACATACATTTGTTCTTCATTTTATTTACTACTTTTCTTCAAAATTTCTACAACTCTACTAATTTCCGCTAGTGTCATTGTTATTGAGAATCAATGATCCCAAGCAATCCAAACTTGAATCTTCACCTATAGCCAACTGGAAACAAAAATAAAAAATAAAACTGCCATGTTTTCTTCAACTTGAAAAAAAGTTACCATTGAAATTGATAATGGAACAACTATATAATTCGCACAAGTTTGCTAACTAGAGCAGTGACGAGTCTAGAACATAAAACAACATGATTCTTCGCTATTGAAATGAAATCAATAAAAAAAATCAAAGATAGGCTTTGAAAATATTGATTTATGCATATTTGTTTTTGCCAAAAACATTAAGGTGGTTAACTTAAAATATTTAAGGTAGTTCACAATTTATATTTTTATATAATCCTTTATAAAAACAAAAAAATAGGTGGGTCGAGTGACCTACCTTTGACGTATGTATCCTTGCCACTGATCTAGAGATGTGGAGAAATCCATTTCGATGACTGCTAAGGAAATCAAAGAGCTCAAACAGAAGGTAAAAATCGGTTTTTTAAGATAGACTACTTATGAAGCTCTAAATAAATGTTTAACATTTGAATGACCACCTTTTGTCAAAAATAGAAAGGAGACGTGCATCATATGGTTGCAACATCCATTAATGGATCAACAGTGAAGCAATTTGTCCCAAGATATGTGATTGTTAAAGTAGATAAAATAAAAGAAAAGATGTTTGTCACAGAGAATGGAAGGTAATTTTAAATGAATCGGTTGTTATTATCGCATAATAGATGGAATGAGTAGCTTAGAGGAGGAAAGCTAGGATTTTGTTGTAAGTAACATGTTTGCTTGAGGTATCCTTTTGTAGTGAGGTAGAACAGATTAAACAATGGTGTCGATGTTTATGGTGATGGATCAGTCTTTATGTGTATTTGGTTTGTTTAACTTGTTAGTGTTGCTGGAATAGCATGAAACAATATTTGAAAATAATTATTATAAATGCATAAATTTTTTGGTTTAAAATCATAGTTTTACAGCGTTTGAACCTTCCTATGTCCAGGGAAAATAATTCAGAATAACACTAAATGCAATGTGGCTGGAAGGGTTTTTTTTTTTTTTTTTTTTTTTTTTTTTTTTTTTTTTTTGTAATCATAGTTTTTCCTTTTTCCCCCTCTTTCCTTTTACCCATTTAACCTCCAAGCAATTAACATTTGCCGAAAAATGTCAAAATCTCGCACATAATTACAAAAATGTCATACAATCTCAGGAGATATTGACGATAAATAAAATAAAATCTGCACCTTTTATTTTTTCAATTCTGCAGCAAAGATTGGACCGTGTAGTTCTCACTTATTTTTGAGTTCTCACTTGATCCAATATATATATATATATATATATATATATATATATATATATATATATATATATATATATATATATATATATAGAGAGAGAGAGAGAGAGAGAGAGAGAGAGAGAGAGAGAGAGAGAGAGAGAGAGAGAGAGAGAGAGAGAGAGAGAGAGAGAGAGAGAGAGGTTCCGTTGAGATTAAAAATATAATATAAATTTTGAGATTCAACCTCAGCCATATATTTCGCATCTGCCGTTCTAACCCTCCGGCGTATCGGCACGACAGAGTTGTTATAAACATAAAGGATTATATAACACCTTTCTCCTTCGCCACCATCACCACCACCACAACTGCCACCACCTCTGACACCAGCTGACCCCACCACTGTCACCTCCTCACTTATACCACCGTCACCTCTATCACCACCACCTCTTCAGCCACCAACTGTCATAATCATTTATGATTACTCAGTCTGTGAACATGCATATATGTGTAATCATTTATGATTAGACATACCTTGTTGCTGCCGGTACGCTGGAACGTTAGAACGACAAATGAAAAATATATGATTGAGGTTGAATCTTAAGATCTCTAATTTTTTTAATCTCAACTGAACCGTTCTATATATATATATATATATATATATATATATATATATATATATATATATATATATATATATATATATATATATATATATATATATAGGGTTAAGTTCAAATGAGAACACTATTTAATGTGAGAACGTGAGAACACTACTTTATGTTACTATTCTAATATGAAATTTAATATGTATAGTATTGTAGTAATTATAATATGAATATATTCAATTTTATATTGCTATTCTACTATAAAATTTAGATATATATGTAGTAATTTAGTAAATTCTAATGTGAATGTTAAATATTTGATTGTTCATATATTCGGTGATGAATAATGTCATAAAGTTGTACATACAAAATTTTAATGTGAATATTAATGTGTGATTGTTCGTATATTTGTTGATGAATAATATCATATCGTTGTATATATACAAAATTCATAATAAAATAGTAATATAAATTAGTGTTCTCACGTTCTCACATTAAATAATGTTCTCATTTGAACTTAACCATATATATATATATATATATATATATATATATATATATATATATATATATATATATATATATATATATATATATATATATATATATATATATATATATATATATATATATATATATATATAGGGTAAAGTGAATATACCTAACAACCTTATATAAGCTTAGGTATCTAACCTCATCAAACTACGACATTTTGCATTAAATTTTCATTGCAATCATCCAAGTTTCTTAAACTTCATCCCTAAACTTGATTTACTTCAAAAAAAATTGGAAATTCATCATTATATTTCTCCTACATCCTTTCATTTGTAGCGGTAGGATATGAAGCCTATCAGGTGGTATTCGATAGAAATACGTGATGTAAAAGAAAGATATTGATGAAAGTCCAAAAATTTTGGAAATAATCAAGTTATGAGGTTGAAGTTTAAGAACCTTAGACAACTATAATGTAAATATGATACAAACCGATGTAGTATTATGAAGTTAGGTACCTAAGCTTATATAAGGTTGTTAGGTATATTCACTTTACCCATATATATATATATATATATATATATATATATATATATATATATATATATATATATATATATATATAAAAGAAATCTCATTATTTCTATAAATAGATTCAATATAATAATAATATTTTTTTAAGACGTTCAAATCTTTAAGCTTAAAGCACAAATAGTTATGAATAAAATAATATTAAATTTGATGTTATACAAAATACTTAACGATAAATTACAATTAATCAATGCATGAGTACATAGTACCTTCTCTCTGGCTTTTGACTCGCCCTTTTAATCGTCCATGACCGAGTCTATGTTAAATCCTGAGATATGTGCAAATATATCTCGATTCTCTTTTCTCTATGCTACGTGATATCAACCGCCGAGTACACCACCACAAATGGGGGAAGCTTCACCAACACCTTCGATATTCAAGAAATGATAAACTTTCACCACCATCGCATCAAAGTCATCGCCTCTAAGAACCCTAACCCTAACCAATGTTCACAGCCACCACCACTCGGCTTAAACGCCATTATCGGTAGTTTGTTTGATGTAGGTGTGAAATTCATATCTACGTCCACCTCTTCAATGGTTCTAGATTCCAGGTTTGATGACGTTTTTATGAAGAACAAACCGAGGAGAACAAGCTCGCACCCTCACTATATGGAGATCAAAGGCATCCATGGACCGATTATGAAACCCTAGATCCAAAAAATGTCGCCGTGACTCGCACTCTCCTCCCTTCACCTCCTTCTGAGGAAACAGGCGTGGCACAAATCCAAATTTCAGATCTTCTAAAAGTCAGACAAAAACAAAACTTTCAATATGGTACCACTTCAAATTCAGAATCAAAACCCTTTGCAACCAAAGTAAGTTTCTTTTAATATGATTTTTCATGTTTCTAAAATATTTGGTTTTGATCAGGTTTCTGCTTATGGATTTGCAGGAACGTACTGAGAATGGTGAATGCTTATGGATCTACTAGAAAGTTACTTTATATTGCTTTTTGGTTCTGGTTCTGTTCCCCTTGTCTCCTCTCCCTCGTATTTGTTCTAGAATCACCCTATATGATAAAATATATTAATTTGTGTGAGAAGTCTATGAAATTAGGATTTCTTGAAAGATGAAGAATATATGATTTCTTGTATTTGAATCCCTAATTTGGTTTTATATTTGTTATTATGAAAGGAACTTTAATTATTGTACTATTGCTTAATTATTGATGATATCTTTCTTTATTGCAGATGCATAGACTTCAAAAAATTGAAAAGTCTTGCCCTTAGTCATCCTCAAGATTCCTCTTTTAGCAAATTCGTTCTTACTCTGACCCTCATTTAAATGATAATTTAAGTTAATGCTTCTAGAATCACCAAGTTGATAATATTCTTAGGTAAGAAACCAACCTAAAGAAACATTATATGTAAAGTTGATCTAATTTTTCAAACATGCTACATTTTAACTTCAAGTCTGATAACTTTTTTCATGTTTCATACCAAGTAGGGTATAGGGTAAGAACATCAAGATATGAAAGCTATGGGTGAGTTTCACCATGTAAGATGTGTGTGATGCTTGATGGGCTTGCTTATGGTTAAAAGGATAGAAGGGTCTCAAAGGAAGCTGAAAGGGCTTTATCTAATTCAGACGACATAGATGCATCATCCTGTCATTAATTTCACTGTTATTTTTAGGTTAATCACATCCAAATCTCTTTATGTAGGTGTATGCAGTCTAAAAAATGACGTTTTCATGATATGTGATGGTGAACACGGGTAATGACTGATTGATGGAGGATTCAGTTGGCACATATCCTAATGGGCCGTAACTCCACAACACTTTTTTAAATCACTATTTCCCATATTTTTTTGATCAATTAGGTTTCCAATAGGGGTGGCAAATCGTGCTATCGTTTCGTGTTTCTGTCTGACACGACACGACAAGGTTTTTGGTAACACGACACGACACGATGTCGTGTTTTTTTTAACTAACACGAAAACGAACGAATTAAAAAACGACAAACACGACACGACACGAAAAATATAACATATACTAAAAACTAGTTTATTTAATGAATACTTTATGAAATATAACACGATAAAGAACTGCTAAATTGTGTCAATTTTGTGTCGAATTTTAAACACGAACACGACACGACATCGTGTTTTTTACAGCTAACACGAACACGAATTCAAATTTTAGTTTCGTCCCAATTTCGTTTCGTGTCGTGTATTTTTATCATGTCGTGTCATAAACTGCCACCCCTAGTTTCCAAACATTTTTCGGAACAACAGTTTGAAACTTTTTATTTTCAATATGATTTGAGACCTGAAAAATGCTCCCTTTCCCTTATTTTGGATGTGCCTATCTTAATGTTCATAATTTTATAGGAAGCGAATGGACTTGATGGCTAAAGATATCTCAGTCATTGAATTAACTTCAAGAAAATGTCTCTTGAAAGATTAAAAAGTTTACTTAATTAAGTGACAGGATCAAGTTATTTTAATTAAGAAAAAATTATTCTTGAATCCGCAAAAAGTTCAATTTAAGCATCAAATCTTTTTTTTTTTTGTATGAAATAACTGCTATTAATTGGTGGCTTACTGTTATCAACTTTAATGTAACTTTGGGGCCTTGGTGCAAAGATTGATGAGTAACCTGAGCGAGCATGATCCTTTACCAAGTAATGCTTTTCTTGAACCCAATCAAGTGAAAGTCTCGTAACTTTATTTCGTTAGTTTTGTTTTAAAATCTGTTAATGAACTAACAAAAAGATGATTACGAACAAGATAGTTGTGAGCATTTGAATTTTATGATTGATTGATCAACATGCATGTAATATGATGGTTTTCAGTGAGAAGGGAGAGTCGTCACATACCAAGCTTCAAAAGCCTAACTCCAGTTCCTACTATTGAGAGGATAAAAACTTGGTTTGCCAATTCAACACCGAGAAATATGGCCAAGTGTTGCAACTATCTTGTCCAAGTATTGATTTTATGGATATTTATTGTATATTGAGAGGTTGTGGTAACATGTAACATGTTGCAGAAAATAAAATATGCATTAAGGATTACAATACTTATCTTTTCTTTTAATTCCATAAGATACATAAAAGCATGATCTGATAAAAGTGAAATAACTTTGGGAATTCTATAATTACATATATTTCATAAAAAATAAAGAGACATTGAACCTTTATTAATCATACAACTACACTTACTCAAACTACAATGCAATAACTAGATATATTTAAAAAATATAGCATTTTGATTAGAAAGCAATTATATATATATATATATATATATATATATATATATATATATATATATATATATATATATATATATATATATATATATATATATATATATATATATATATATATATATATATATATATATATACTAGGCGAATGCCCACGCGTTGCGCAGAAACACCTATATAGTTGGAGTCTTTACACATATATGCTTTTTTTTTAAATATAACAATAGTTTTTAAATTTGATATAATAATTTTTATAGTAAATTGATATAATATATTTATTATTTTGAATTATATGATAATATATACATCTATTATAACTTCATAATCCCAATCGTTTGAATGACTTCTACCTGCGAGTTACACATAAATAAAATTAAATATAATATATGATATAATGTTATTTATAGTTGTTGTTATTATTAACTAGTTTTTTAAAATTTATTTGCTTAATGTTTTAATTTCTAACATTATAATTATTTAAACATCAAACATTAATTTTTAATTTTAAAGGTAACAATATAATCATTTATTATAGAGTTATTTTAAACTATTGTTATTGTAAGTTATTTTAAGCTATCTATTTAAAAACTTTTAACGATTATAAAAATAGCTTTGGGAAATATTTTAATTAAATCGAGATTACATTTTAGTTTTTTGCATTTATCACTACAATTTATCAATTTTAACTATTTACAAAATATTCTTTGGTTTTTAAAGTGAACTGAAATTTATATTTAAGTTGACATTGTAATGTTAAATTTAAGTTAACAATTTAAGTATTTTGTCAAAACTGTTCAAAAGTTGTAGCTTTAAACTGACAATGATTTACATATAACAACATATTAAATCTAATAAATTAAATATAATATTTTAGAAGTTAAACACATAACTTTATAAGTAGAAGTAAATATATTATTTTAAAATTGAAATTTAGTTTATTTATGATTACACTTTAGGTTTGATATTTATTTAACCTTATTAACTAACTTATAATCAATATTAGAAAGACGCTACAATTTATCACTTTTAACTATTTATAAAATATTATTTGGGTTGTTTGAGTTAAACTTAAATTTATATTTAAGTTGACCCTGTAATGTTATGTTTAAATTAATAATTTAAGTATTTTATACCAATTTGTCCAAAATTGTATCTTTAAAATGATAATAGTTTATATCTAACAATATATTAAAACTAATAAATTAATTATAATATTTTAAAAGTTAAAAAAATAACTTTATAAGTAGAAGTAAAGATATTATTTTAATATTGAAATTTAGTTTATATATGATTACACTTTAGGTTTGATATTTATTTAACCTAATTAACCAAATTATAATTATTATTAGAAAGAAATTGAAAAGTCATGGGAGTTTCAAATGAATGTGGTGAAAGGAAAAATACATGGGAGTTTCAAATGAATATGGTGAAAGGAAAAATGCTTCCTTTATAAGTATAATAATTTCTATATACTATATTGTTGTTAAATTTGATATAATAATTTCTATATACTATATTGATATAATATATTTATTATTTTGAATTATATGATAATACATACATTTATTATAACTTCATAATCTCAATCGTTTGAACGACTTCTACCCGCGAGTTACACATGAATAAAATTAAATATAATATATGATTTGATGTTATTTATAGTTGTTTTTATTGTTAATTACTTTTTTAAAATTTATTTGCTTAATGTTTTAATTTCTATCATTATCATTATTTAAAACATCAAACATTGTTTTTTATTTTAAAGCTAACAATATAATCATTTATATAGAGTTGTTTTTAACTATTGTTATTGTAAGTTATTTTAAGCTACTTATTTGAAAACTTTTAACGATTATAAAAATATATTTAAGAAATATTTTAGTTAAATTGAAATTACAATTTAGTTTTTGCTTTTATCACTACAATTTATCACTTTTAACTATTTACAAAATATTCTTTAGTTTTTTTAGCTGAAATTTATATTTGAGTTGACATTGTAATGCGCAGAAACACCTATATAGTTGAAGTCTTTACAAATATATATTTTTTAAAATATAACACTAACGTTGTTGTTAAATTTGATATAATAATTCGTATATTAATTTGATATAATATATTGGCTATTTTGAATTATATGATAATATATAAATATATTATAACGTCATAATCTCAATCGTTTGAATGACTTCTACTCGCGAGTTACACATCAATAAAATTAAATATTATATATGGTTTAATATTATTTATAGTTGTTATTTTTAACTAATTTTTAAAAATATATTTGCTTAATGTTTTAATTTCTATCATTATAATTATTTAAAACATCAAACATTATTTTTTGATTTTAAAGGTAACAATATAATCATTTATATAGAGTTATTTTTAACTATTGTTATTATAAGTTATTTTAAGCTACCTATTTGAAATTTTTTAACGATTATATAAATATATTTAGGAAATATTTTAGTTAAACTGATATTACAATTTAGTTTCTTGCATTTATCACTATAATTTATCACTTTTAACTATTTACAAAATATTATTTGGTTTTTTTAGTGGAACTGAAATTTATATTTAAATTGACACTGTAATGTTATATTTAAATTAACAATTTAAGTATTTTGTCCAAACTGTTCAAAAATTATAGCTTTAAACTGCTAATGGTTTACATGTAACAACATTTTTAATCTAATAAATTAAGTATAATATGTTAAAATTTAATGAAATAACTTTATAAATAGAAGTAAAGATATTGTTTAAAAATTGAAATTTAGTCTATTTATGATTACACTTTAGGTTTGATATTTATTTAACCTTATTAACCAACTTACAATCATTATTAGAAAGACACTACTCCCTCCGTCCCAAAATTATAGTCCATCTTTCCTTTTTGGTTTGTCCCAAAATAATAGTCCACTTCTAAAATTAAATAATATTTTTACCAAAATACCCCTCATTATTACTTAACCAACTAAGCATTTAATGGAACATTAAATGCAAAGGTAAGGACAAATCTGTCATTTTATTAAATAAAGTTAGTGGTAATTAATGTTTTTTTAATCTGTGTGTTTTTTTGTCTATGGACAATAATATTGGGACGGAGGGAGTACAATTTATCACTTTTAACTATTTATAAAATAATCTTTGGGTTGTTTAAGTTAAATAAAATTTATATTTAAGTTGAGCCTATAATGTTATATTTTAATTAATAATGTAAGTATTTTATACAAATTGTTCAAAAATTATACCTTTAAAATGATAATGGTTACATCCAACAATATATTAAAACTAATAAATTAAGTATAATATGTTAAAAGTTAAAAAACATAATTTTATAAGTAGAATTAAAGATATTATTTTAATATTGAAATTTAGTTTATATACGAGTACACTTTAGATTTGATATTTATTTAACCTAATTACCAAATTATAATTATTATTATAAAGAAATTGAAAAGTCATGGGAGTTTCAAATGAATGTGGTGAAAGAAAAAAAGAATGGGGGTTTCAAATGCATGAGATTCAAGAAAAAATGCTAGCTTTATAAGTATGTATGATAATGAAATGATATATATATATATATATATATATATATATATATATATATATACACACACACACACATATATATATATATATATATATATATATATATATATATATATATATATATAAACAAAGTAAAATATAACATTTAATTAGAAAGCAATTCTATAATATATATAAACAAAGTAATATTTTTTGCTTTGACAAAAATGACATCATTTACAAATCTAAAGTCAACCAAAACAAAACGTCGAGAATTATTTGGTCTAGAACCGAAAAATCCGAAAATCAAATTGAACCAAAATCGATTTCAGATCAAATAATATTCAAATTCGGTTTTCAGTTTGGTCTGAGACTAAACCTAATTATAAATTTGGTTTTTCGTGCGAGATTTGGTCTCATAAAATTTAGACCAAAACGAACCGAAAAACTGAATTTTATTAGCAATTAATTAAAAACCATATATCTATTATTTTATATATTAATTTTTTTAAAACAATCAATATAAACTAAAAGACATTTTAGCCCTTTTAGAGTTTTGGCAATTTAGGGTTCACTTTTCATGACACATTTTGTCATGCAATTAACGCCCTACAAGGACGCTCAAGCTACAAAACGACAGTACTACGGATAGTCTCGGCTCAGTACCTTGAAATTTGGAACTTTTTAATTTATGTTTGGAAAATTGCAACACTAATTTTATTTAAGATAATATTTGGTTTCCTCGGTTTCCGAACCAAACTAAACCGAATTAGAATACGGTTTTCGGTTTGGTCTAGACGAATTTAAATTCGATTTGGTTCGGTCTTCACTAGATTTCGATTTTTGGCAAAAATAGAACCATGCTCATTAATTCTCTTTGTCCATTCTAAAATTTATTTTTGTAAAATATAAAATTGAATCTTCAACAAAGTATAAACATACGGTTTGCCACACCCGTTCCCATTGAAAAAAAAAGTCATGTGGTCATTATTGTTTGCTTCTATTGCTCTTGGTTTTTAATATGCTTGACCCAAAAACCATTTATTTTATAATATAGTCCACCCCTACACCATCATCTCACTCATTCATTATTGTTTCAAGATCCTTTGAAAGCTTACCTTCTCATCTCAGTTTCAACAACCCATGAAAACACACCTAAAACCAAAAACACCTTTCCCACTTGAAAATCAAAAAAGCATAGTTATATTTGTTGCACACCCTTCCGAAGAATTTAATCATGTAGTAGTTTACACCTTAAACATTGTATATCAAGAATATAAAATGTTCCCATATAAAACTACTAGCCAAAGAAAGCGATTCACTATAATAAATTATTTGACAATTGTGTAAGGGAAAGTAAGCGTAAATAAAAAAATTATTTACTAAAATAGATTATTTTTCAATAGGAAATTATTCAACAAAATACTATTCATTGTCCAACGAAAGGAAACTAATGTCCAAATGAAGATAATCTTCACTGCCGGATCGTGTTGGTGCTATTCGTTGTCGCAAAACCGACCGATGACAGTATGAGTGTTCCTATAAATATAACATGTTTTCATATGAAAGTAAGTTGTCTAAAGAAACTATTTGTCACCGCCGTATTGCGCGGGTACACCACTAGTATATATATATATATATATATATATATATATATATATATATATATATATATATATATATATATATATATATATATATTATAGGAAGGTAAGAAGTTTCTTTTGTACATATTTTTTTGACGAACAAAATAAATGAATCACTAGATGATTCATTTGTAAGATGATTCACTAGAAAAAATTTTCAAAAAAACATTTTCATGATTCATTTTTAAGTAAATTAAGAAAATATTCATTTTTATGACAATTTTAGTGAATAACAACAAAATCATTGTATAAATGAATCATCAACATGTTTTTTTGAGAATTTTTTCTTATCAATCATCTTACAAATGAATCATGTGATGATTCATTTTGTTTGTTTGCTAAAAAAATATGTAGAAAAGAAACTTCTTACCTTCCTACCAAAATTTTCCTTCTTATTTGATCTTGACTCTCTCTCTCTCTCTCTCTCTATATATATATATATATATATATATATATATATATATATATATATATATATATATATATATATGGAATATATATATATATATATATATATATATATATATATATATATATATATATATATATATATATATATATATATATATATTGTAACGCCCGGGTTTCAGGGCTAAGCATTTTTGTCAATGTAATAGTCTAGGTCAACTCTTGTAACTCTTTTTGAAGTAATAAAAATGAAATATTTGAGTATTATGTGAATTATATGTGTTTATTATTTAATTATAAATGTATAATTAATAAAGAATAAAAATGAGCGTCAAAATTAAAGTGTGAGATAATCCCGATATCTCTACATAAAGTTTTAGAATATGTCTCAAGGTTTCCGTGCATATAAGGAACGCCGAAATCCGAGTTATAACGAAGAAGTTATGACCCGTCGAAGTTTCACGACAGAACCGGCACGATACCGGGAAGCGTGAATAGTGAATTTACGATAGAGCGAGATTTAGCCTTAGTGATCTAACAAAGTCGTAGAATATGTTAAACTAAGAACATCGATAAAAAGAACGCCAAAATCTGACTTCGTATGAAGAAGTTATGAGATTTTAAACAGACCAATCCTGTCCCGGCTTGTTAAAAATATAACTTTAAAAATAAAGTCAAAATTAGCCGACGGAGTCTAAACGAAAGTTGTAGAGTACGTCTTCACCTACGCGTGGATATAAAGAACGTCAAAAACGGAGTTCGTATGAACGAGTTACAAATTATAATAGCATATTTACGTATTAAAATAAAGTATAAATCATGTATACGTACACATATATACACATATGTATATATCATTAGAAAGGTATCGACGATGCGGTCATTATAAGATTAATGTTGAGTTCTTTCGACATTAGTTTAGTACAAATATCATTAAATTCATTTATAATAGTATTATAGAGGGGTGTTTAGTTGTTTATATAACTAAAAGGTCATTAAGTAATTATGGAGGGTAGTTTTTGAAAATTCAATTAGTATAAATAAGAGCCTTGGGCTCTCATATTTCTTGCACCATTCTCTTGATTCAAGAGTCTTTCTCTCCTTATCCCCCGAGCATTTCGGTCCCTCGTGATTCGACTTCTCTTTCTGTAGCTTAGTATAGTAAGGTGAGCGCTGAAGCGCTGCATGAATCTTTCTTAGAAAGATTCAGCGACGAAGTTATGCCCCTGCAGAGCCCGACTCCTAGCTAAAACCCCCTTGTAAGTAAGTTATGCTTACCTTATTTTAATATAGCTTATATTTAAAATTAGTATTGTTATTATGAACTTATAATAAATATTTGAGCTATTATTATAACTTATATAAGTGTCGTTATAATTTTTTTTAACTACTCGCGGTATGGGGAATCTGGTTTAAAGGGCCGCATAGGGTTGTTGGATTTCAGAAGTGCTATATGCCAAAATGGTCCTGCCCTCCGGTGTTTTATGTCTGGCCCCTGTCTGTACATAGTGGTTGGAAAATATTGTTTAACGCTTATATAATAATAATAATACTAAGACTAATAGTTGGTCACGGTAAATATTAGACTAAAATTTAGCGATAATAATGCTAGGTTTCGTCGAAGGAAAATAGAATCGTTAGAAGCAAGCGCTGCCCGATTTTGGAATCATCACCTTAACAAGTGAGTGCATAGTTACTTTCAACTTACACATAGATATGAAGTATTTTATATAAATTACGTGTTATGTGTGCATATTATCTGAATACTTGCTATCTATGCTAGATGAACGTTGTTATACATGTTTTCAATGATTTAAACTGTATATGTATTTTATATTTACGAAAATGTTGGGGTAAAACATGGGTAGATGCAATAGGTGATGTGTGATAAAATGATGAGAGGCCTCGATGTTGATGTTGTTGATTCTGTCATCTAGCGGAGTATGGATGACGACCACGGACTCTTCTAGACAGTCTAGTGGAACACTAGCAGGCTCGCAACCTGTAGGTGTTTGTGAACGATATGTTCACCGGTGTACTCCATCCCCCACATGGTTGCCTTTAGGACATTTATTGCTGAGGAATCCCCTTAGCAGTAGTGTCTGTCCCGATGATGATCCTTAGGCTAGGTCCCTTATGATAGGTGTTTAGGGACGTAAAGTGAGGATAACGGGAACGGGTAATCGGGTTATTGTTGATCGATGAAATTAATAAACTTATTTATTGTGGGTTGAAAACCCTATGTGCTCACCAGGCTCCCAAGCCTGACCCACTCAGTTTTATGTATTACAGGTAGTGGCGCATGAGCATAGGTGTGATGTTTTGGACGAGGGATTACGGATATAGGCCTATAGATATGAAATAATGTAGTAAGGCTTATATTGTACTGTTTATGCTTTTGATTTGTACGAACATGACATCCCGAGTCTTTTAATGAAATACATTTCTATGGAAATGCTTTTGATAAATCTTTATCATATTTTTGTTTTGGGACAAATTCCGCAACACTTTCATTTAAAATGTAACTCTGATTTTTAAACAAAGCATAAACAAATCGGTCTTTTCTGGCCGTGATTTTGGGGATGTCACAGTTGGTATCAGAGCATTAGTTTAAGCGAACTAGGAATTTGTAGGATTTCTAGACTTAAACTTAGAATGCTAAGCGATGATTGTCAGGTGTGAGCACTAGCTTATTTTAGGAATTGTCCCTAAAATGCTTTTATGTGCTAAATGCTTTGTGCATAATATGTTGTTAATTGTTCGAATCTATCGTCTGTTGCCGACCGGATCTGGAAACCTTATGTGTTTAGGAATCTAAACGTACGACTACGATATTAGAACTAGCATGTAAACGTTTCAGAGTGATAAGGACGATTTAAAACGTCTATCCGAAATAAAGATCTAAATTCACCTTATTCGGTGTATAGATCAAGATGGCAAGGACCCATAGCGGAAACGTGAACGCAAATAGAGGTAGGAACCAACCCCCAGTGGTTCAGCAAATACCTGTTGTTGAAGAAGTTGCACCTGAGCCAGTCACCATGGCTGGAGTTCAAGCCATGATTCAGGCTATGCTAGCTGAACAAAGGGAAGAAATGAGACGGATGCTCCACGAAAATAGGGACGAACCTACCATACATGTTGAACCGACGGAGCCAGTTCCCGAGCCATCTGAGGAAGGGAACTATAGCCGCCAAGTGAGTCAAGTAGGGACTCAAGGTGAGCAAAAGGATGGCCCAGAAGGGAGAAACAACAAGGATGGGCGGATGTACAAAAATTTCTTGGGTGCGAAACCACCAAGTCTCTCAGGAAGCCCAAAGCCTGTTGAGATTATGGACTGGATCTCCGAGATGGAGATGGTGTTTGAGAGCTGCGACTGCAGCGAGAAGCAGAAGACTGTCTTCGCTGTGAGACAATTGAAAACTGGAGTCTTGAGCTGGTGGAAGTTATTGGCAGATACAATGCCAAGGGGAGAAGCTCTGAAAATGTCATGGGATGAGTTCTTGGAACAACTGAAGGCGCAGTACTGTTCAGAGATAGACCTGATTGATCTGAACAATGAGTTCCAAAATTTGAAGAAGGGGAGAATGAGCATTGATGACTATGCTGCTGCATTTACGGAAAAGATGAAGTTGTTTCCATACCTAGTGCCAACCGAACTTTCCAAAATTGAGAAATTCGCAAACGGACTGCCGGCTGACTTTGGCTCAACAGTCAAGATGGCAACCACTCTGAAATCAGCTGTTTGAGCAGCTAAGAACGTGGAGACCCAACAAAAGAAAAGAGGTCTGGAGAGGGCTGAGGTTGGTGAGAAACGGAAGTTCAATGGATCCTCGAAGTCCAACAAGAAGAGTAGATTCTCGAAGTCTAGTTCGAGGGGAGGAGGATCAGAAGCAAAGTGGTGTGACAAGTGCAAGAAGAAGCACTCTGGGAAGTGTGACGGAGGGGTCACTTGTTACAAGTGTGGAAAGCCTGGGCACTACGCCAATGAATGCACCCTCAACCAGAAAGCCTATTATGGGTGCAATGAAGAAGGGCACATTTTGAAGGACTGCTCGAAGAAGAAAGAGACAGGAAGACCCAACATACCACCGAAGCCGAAGGCGAGAGCCTTCCAGATGACGCTCGAGGCTGCAAAGGAGGCAGCAGACGTCGCTTCAGGTACCTTTCTTGTAAATGGTTTGCCTGCAAATATACTATTTGATTCCGGAGCCAACTACTCCTTTGTGTCGCATAAATTTGGTGGGAAATTAGCATTGCCTGTAGAAAAACTAGATAATGCCCTGATTGTAGAAGTTGCCAGTGGCAAATTCGTACCTGTTAGTAATCGTATTAGGAACATCGTCATTGACCTAAACGGAAACGAATTCCACG